>NC_046252.1:2557569-2810279 GCF_009819885.2 Catharus ustulatus
GACGGGGATGGGGACAGCGGGGGACAGTGGGGCCGAGTGACATTGGTGACATTGAAGGGGGGTCAGGTTGACACTAGGGGGGGTCAGGATGACATTGGGAGGGGTCGAGGTGGCACTGGGGGTGGTCAGGGTGACATTGGGAGGGTCAGGGTGACACTGGGAAGGGTCAGGGTGACATTGAAGGGAGTCATGGTGACGTTGGAAAGGGTCACAGTGACATTGGGGAGGTCAAGGCGAATGAGGAGCATTTGGGGCACACCCGGGGGGTGGCAGTGACCCCGTGTGTCCCCCCCATGTCCCCCCAGGTTCGAGGTGGACCCCACGTCCCCCAGCGTGTCCGGCTGCTGCGGGGACGATTCCTCCTACGAGATCCTGAGCCGCAGCACTCGCTTCGGGGAGCCCCATCCCGGGGGCGGCCCCTGCGTCGGCTGCTGCCACTGAGCCCCCCCAAACCCCCGGCCCGGCCCGGTGGGACCCCCTGGACTGGTGACAAAAGCCCCCCCTTCCCCCCCACGCCAATTGTGGCTGGGGTTTGGGGGCTGGAAGGGGATTTTTGCGTTGGTTTTTTTGGGTTTTTTTTCTTTGGTTTTTTTTCAGCGGGTTTTGTTTGTACGTGATAAATAAATAATGAGGAAACTTTAATTGAGGCTGGTGGTGCTGATGGGCGGGGCTATGCTAATGAGGGGGTGTGGTCTAGTGACAAATTGTAACGAAGGGGCGTGGTTTGCTCACAGTGGGCGTGACCGGAAATGGGGGGTCCCGACAGCGGCGACGTCAGTACGCGCCGGAAGTGACGTCAGAGAGCGCAGCCGCCGCCATGCCGCCCGTTGCCCTCATCGCCCGCTCCCTCCTGCGCTCCGCGGCCCGGCCCGGCCCGGCCCCGCGCGGCCTCAAGTCGGGGCCTCCGCAGAGCCCCGTGGGGCTCGGGGTGAGCTCGGGGGGCGCCGGGGCGGCGGCGCGGGGTGACCTTGGCGGGGTCCGGGGGTGACGGGCGGCACTAACGGCGCTGTGCCCGCAGGAATCCGTCGTGGGCTTCGTCGCCCTGTTCTTCTCTTGCCTCGGCCCCGCCGCCTGGGTGCTCGGGCACCTCAACGACTACAAGGCACGGGAGGAGTGAACCGGGCGTGCCCCACCGGGACCAGCCGCTCCGCGACCCCCGCTCAGCACCGGGACCAGCCGCCGGGACCACCGGGAGCGCCGCTCCCCGCGCCCATGGGACCCTCCCCGTTCTCCCCAGCCCAATAAAGTTCGCGGTTCTGCCTCTGCCGTTCTCTGTTGGGTCCCGCCGTACCGGAACCGGGTTGTGACGTCACCTGATGGCGTCACGGGGGAAAGGCGCCGTTAACGGGGGAGGGCCGCTAAGGGCTGGGCTTGTTGCTGAGGGCGAGTCCAGAATGCCCGAATTTCTCTGGGGCAGCATCAGCGCTATGGGCGGGGCGTGTTGTCACCGTTACCGGGGGTCCCTGGGCCGGGGTCGGTACCGGGGGTCGGAGCGTCAATTCCCGCTCCGAATTTGGGGGCGGGGTCTCGTTTCCAAACCATTCTCAGGGCCGGGGCCGCTTCGTTCCCGCGATTCCCGAGCGGCGGAGTCGTTGCTATGGGCGGGACCTGTTGCTATGGGCGGGACCTGTTGCTATGGGCGTGACCACAGCACTGGTCCCCTCCCGGAAGTGCCGCCGGTTCAGTTCCGGTTTCAGCGGCACTTCCGGCGGAAGGGACGTGGCAGTGACGTCAGCGCGGCCGGAGAGTCCCGGTGGCGGAGTCCGGCCCGGCCCGGCCCGAGGTGAGGGGCGAGGGGGCCGCGATTACCCCCGGGACCCCTCCGGGACCCTCCCCTCGGCCCGGCCGGGAGCTCCCGGGGTCCCGGTGTGTGGGGGGGATCGCGGGGGCTCTGGGCGTCCCGGTGTGCGGGGTTCTCGGTGTCCCGGGGCTCGGTGGGGTCCCGGTGCTTGGGAGTCCCGGTGTGGGGGGATCGCGGGGTCCCGGTTCTCGAGGTCCCGGTGTGCGGGGTCCCGGTGCTGTGGCTCGGCGGTCCCGGTGTTGGGGTCCCGGTGCTGTGGCTCGGCGTTCCTGGTGCTCGCTCAGGGGGTCTCGGTGCTGTGGCTCGGCGGTCCCGGTATTGGGGATCTGGGGGGTCCCGGTGTTGTTCTCGGGGGTCCCGGTGTGTGTCTCGGTGTCCCGGTGTTGGGGTCCCGGTGCCGTGTCTCGGTGTCCCGGTCCCCCGCTGACCCCGGCGCGCTCCCGCAGCCGCAGGCGATGAGCCCCGATGCAGACGCGCCGCCGGCTCGGCCTTAGGCAGCGGGAACCGGGCGTGTACCTGGGGCCCCCCCAGACTCAGGCCGTGCCCCCCCCGGAACCCCCGCCCGCTGACGTCATGTCGTGTCGCGACAGGACCCAGGAGTTTCTCTTCGCCTGCAAATCGCTGCAGGGCCGGCAGGTGCGGGGGGGGGGGGGCGCAGACCCCGACCCCAAATTCCCCCGACCCCAAATCCCCCCCGACCCCAAATCCCCCCTGACCCCAAATCCCCCCCGACCCCAAATCCCCCCCGACCCCAAATCCCCCCGACCCCAAATCCCCCCTGACCCCAAATCCCCCCCGACCCCAAATCCCCCCCGACCCCAAATCCCCCCTGACCCCAAATCCCCCCGACCCCAAATCCCCCCCGACCCCAAATCCCCCCTGACCCCGGGGGTCCCCCCACGTTCCCCGCTCTGGGGGTCCCCCAATCTCCCCCCGACCCTCTCACCCCCCCTCGCCCCCTCCTCAGGCGGGGGTCTCCCCTGACGCCCCCTCTCCCCTCCCCAGGATGGGGGGCTCCAGCCCGGCAGAGCCGCCCCCGGCCCCGGGCGGCAGCGCAGCGAGTTCAGCCTCATGGCCAAGTGAGGAGGGGGCTCGGGGGGTCCTGGGGTCACCACAAATGGGGGTTGGGGTCTGCAGGGGAGGGGGTGTAAAGATTGGGGCGTACAAGAGAGGGGGAGCCCAAAGAAACAGTGGGGAGGGGGTGCAGGGTGCTCAGGTGGGACAGGATCGGGTCGGGGGCTGCAGGAATTGGGGTGGGGGGCTCCAGGGGTGGGGAGGTCCCCAGGAATTGGGGTTGGGGGTCCCCAAGGGTGGGGGGGCTCACAGGGTTTGGGGTTCTCAGGTGTGGGGGGAGTGTCCAGGAATTTGGGGTTGGGGGTCCCCAGGGGTGGGGAGGTCCCCAGGAATTGGGGGTGGGGGTCCCCAGGATTTGGGGTTTGGGATCCCCAGGGGTGGGGAGGTCCCCAGGAATTGGGGGTGGGGGTCCCCAGGTGTGGGGGGGTCTCCAAGCCCCCCATCCCTGACACCCCCACCCCTCCCAGGCGCATCGGGAAGGACCTGAGCAACACCTTTGCCAAGCTGGAAAAGCTGACCATCCGTGAGTGGGGGTGTGGGGGGTCCTGGGGGGATTGGGGGGTCCCGGGGGGGTCCTGGGGGGGTCTCTGGGGGGTCCTGAGGGAATTTTGGGGGTCTCTGGGGGGTCTCCGGGCTCTCCCTGACCTCCCCCCGCAGTGGCCAAGCGCAAATCCCTGTTTGACGACAAATCCGTGGAGATCGAGGAGCTCACCTACATCATCAAACAGGTGAATTGGGGAGGGGTCACCGACCCCCAGCGCGGGTTTGGGGGGGTCAGGGGCCGTGCCTGGGACCCCCCTGACCCCGTGTCCCCCTCCCCAGGACATCAGCAGCCTCAACAAGCAGATTGCCCAACTGCAGGAGCTGGTGCGGGCGCGGGGGGGCCCGGCCGGGCGCCACCTCCAGAGCCACTCCAACAGCGTGGTGGTGTCCCTGCAGGTGGGGACACTGTGGGGGGACACTGTGGGGGGGTCCTGCCCCTCCCCCTGCCCCTCCCCCACCCCCCTGACCCCTCCCCCCAATTCCCTCCCCAGTCCAAACTGGCCTCGATGTCCAACGACTTCAAATCGGTGCTGGAGGTGCGGACAGAGGTGAGCGCTGGGGCTTTGCCTTTTGTTTTGCTTTATTTTCATTTTTACTTCTTTTTTATTTTATTTTTTTTGTTTTTCTACTTTGTCTGGTTCCGTTTTTACATTTCCCTTTTTACACTTTTTTTCATTTTATTTGTTGTTCTTTTTACCACATATTTTCCTTGTTATCTCTTTCCTCTTTCCTCATTGTCTGCTTTTCCTAATTTTCCTTTTTCCCCACTTTTCCTTTTCTTACATTTCTGCTGTTTGTCTTCTTTCTCTTTCCTTTTCCAATTCTGTTTTCTTTCTTACTCCACATTTTGCTGATTTTCTCCTCATTTCCCCTCCTCTTCCCCTCATTTCCCCCTTTCATTCCTCTTTCTCCCCCACATTTTTTCCTCATTCTTCCCCTTTTCCTGCCCTGTTTTTCATTCCCTTTTCTCCCCATTTTCCCTTTTCTCCCCATTTTCCCTTTTCTCCCCATTTTCCCTTTTCTCCCCATTTTCCCTTTTTGTCTCTCCCCAGAACCTGAAGCAGCAGCGGAGCCGTCGGGAGCAATTCTCCCGAGCCCCCGTGTCTGCCCTGGCTGCCAACAACCTGGGTGAGGGAATTTGGGGTGGGAAAAGGGGGATTTGAGGTGGGAGAAGGGGAGTTTGGGGTGGGAGAAGGGGGGTTTCAGGTGCACAGAGGGGAATTTGGGGTGGGAGAAAGGGGAGTTTTGGGTGGGAAAAGGGGGATTTGGGGTGGGAAAAGAGGAAATTTGGGGTGGGAAAATTGGGGTTTGGGGTGGGAAAAGGAGTATTTCAAGTGCACAAAGAGGAATTTTGGGTAGGAAAAAGGGAATTTCAGGTGGGAGAAGGAGGATTTCAGGTGCACAAAGAGGAATTTGGGTGGGAGAAGGGGAATTTCAGGTGCACAGAGTGGAATTTTGGGTGGGAAATGGGGGATTTGGGGTGGGAGAAGGGAGTTTGGGGTGGGAGAAGAGAATTTGAGATAAGAAAAGGGAATTTGGGGTGGGAGAAGGGGGGGCTTGGGTGGGAAAAGGGGAATTTCAGGTGCACAAAGAGGATTTGGGGTAGAAAAAGGGGGATTTTGGGTGGGAAAAGGAGGATTTGGGTGGGAAAAGGAGGATTCCAGGTGCACAAAGAACAATTTTGAGTAGGAAAAGGAGGATTTCAGGTGCACAAACAGCAATTTTGGGTAGGAAAAGGAGAATTTCAGGTGCACAAAGAGGATTTCAGGTGGGAAAAGGAGCATTCCAGCTGCACAAAGATCAATTTTGTTGCCCCCCACCCCCAGGCTCCCCGGCCGTGCTCCAGGACGAGCCCCCGCGCTCCGGGGCCGTGGCCATCGACATGGACAGCAGGACGAGCCAGCAGCTGCAGCTGCTGGATGAGCAGGTTTGGATCCTGAACCCCCCCCAAAAAAGGGGATTTAGGGGGCATTTGGGGCTCCCCCAGCCCAGCCCTGGCCTCCCCCCAGGACTCCTACATCCAGAGCCGGGCTGACACCATGCAGAACATCGAGTCCACCATCGTGGAGCTGGGCTCCATCTTCCAGCAGCTGGCTCACATGGTCAAGGAGCAGGAGGAGACCATCCAGAGGTGCCCCCAGTGCCCCCATTTCCCTCCCTGAGCCCCCTTTTCCTCCTCCCTTCCCTCCCTCTCCTTTCCCCACTTGCTGTTTCACCTCCCCCTTTTTTTCCTTTTTTTTTCTCCTGAATTTTTTTTTTTTTTCCTCTCTAATTTTACATTTCCTGGCTTCTCATTTTTCCCTTTCCTCCCTGTTTCTTTACCCCCCTCATTTCCCATTTTCTTTTCGTTTTCTTCCTCTTCCCCTCCATTGTTCTCCTTCTTTCCCCAATTTTCTTTTCCTTTTATCCCATTTCTCCCCTATTTTACTCCGTCTTCCCCCCAATTTTCCCTTTTTTCTCCTGCCATTTTTCCCCTATTTCCCCCCCATATTTTCCACTCTTTCCCCCAACTTCTCCTCTCTTCCCACCCAATTTTCCCCCCTCTCCCCCCCATTCCCCTGTTCCTGACCCCGTTTCCCCCCATTTTTCCTCTCTCCCCCATTTCCCCATTCCTGACCCATTTCCCCCCCATTTCCCATTCCCTGACCCCATTTCCCCATTTCCCTCCCCATTCCCTGACCCCATTTCCTGACCCATTTCCCCATTTCCTGATCCTATTTCCTGACTCCATTTCCCATTTTCCCATTTCCCATTTTCCCATTTCCTGACCCCATTTCCCCCCCATTTCCCTCCCCATTTCCCATTTCCTGCCCCCATTTCTGATCCCATTTCCCATTCCCTGACCCTGTTTCCCCCGTGTTCCTGATCCCATTTCCCATTTCTGACCCCATTTCCCATTTCCTGACCCTATTCCCCCCATTTTCCCCTTTCTCCCCCATTTCCCATTTCCCATTTTCTGACCCCATTTCCCATTTCCTGACCCCATTTCCCCCCCAGGATCGACTCCAGCGTGGAGGACGCTCAGCTCAACGTGGAGGCGGCGCACGGGGAGATCCTCAAATATTTCCAGTCCGTCACCTCCAACCGCTGGCTCATGGTCAAGATCTTCCTCATCCTCATCGTCTTCTTCATCGTCTTCGTCGTCTTCCTGGCCTGAGGCTGCTCCTGCCCCTCCCTCAGCTCGGACTCAGCCCTGTGGGCTCGGACACGGACACGGGGGGGGTCCCCAAAACCCCCCAGGACCCCCCCAGGACCCTCCTCTCCTTTTTCCCCTTCCTGGGGGTCTCTGGGACCTTTGCTGGGGGTTGGGAATCCTGGGAATGCTGTGGGACCCCTCCCCATGGACCATGGGACCCCCCAGAAATGGGGTTGGGGACCCCCAGGATGGCTGGGACCCCCAAAAAGGGGTTGGGGGGACCCCAGTGGTGACCCCGGGGAATCTGGGGGGATCCTCGACCCCCCCCTGGGGATGGAGACCCCAAGGAAAGCTGTGAGACCCCCAGGGTGGGGGGTCTGTGAACCCCATGAACCTTGGGAGGGTGCAGGACCCCCAGAAAGCCCCGGGCCCCCCAAAAACGGGGCTTGGGGGGGGTGGAGCTCGTTAAAAACGGTCTGGGGGGGCTGTGGGACCCCTCGGGGTTTCAGTGCCCAATTAAAGCCTTGGGCCCCCAAAAGGGGGGCTGGGGACCCCATTAAAGCCATTGGGGTCCCTCTGGGGGGTGCAGCCCCCCAAAAGGGGCCTGAGGACCCCAATAAAACAAGGGGGGGCTGCAGGACCCCCTTGGGAACAGGAGCACCCCCCTCCATCAAAGCCTTGGGACCGCAGGGGGGGGTCTGGGAATGCCCTGGACCCTGCAGGGAGCCTTTGGGGCGGCTGCAGCCCCCCCTGAACCCCTCGGGCCCCCCAATAAACCCCTGGGCCCCCCCGAACCCCGCGTTGTGATTTTTTGTGGTTTTTTTGTTTTTTTTCGTCCCGGGCCGGGACTCGAACCCGCGGCCTCGGGAGCGCCGGGGGGGGGTGGGGGTGGGTGTTGGTGACTGCGCATGCGCGCGTGACCCCGCGGGCGGAAGTGACGTCACCGGGACGCGCGGCGGAGAGGCCGCGGCGGCGGCGATGGCGGAGGAGGGGAAGGGGGGCGGGTACAGCGGTGAGCGGGGCGGGGGCACCGGGGGGCTCGGCGGGCACCGGGGGAGCACCGGGGGGACGCGGGGAGAGCCCTCAGGGCAGCCCCGGGCCCTGGCGGGGGCGGGGAGCGAGCACGGCGGGGCAGGCCCGGGGGGTGAGGGTAGGCCCGGGATGAGGGGGGGCCGGCACCGGGTGGGGAGAGGGGACACGGGGGCAGAGAACGGCACCGGGAGCGGAGAGACCGCGGCACCGGGCTGGGGGACACCGGGGAGGGGGCTCAGGGCCGGCAGCGGTGACTGCTGGGGTCGGGGCTGGAGCCGGGGGGGAGCGGGGAGAGAGGAGCGGCGAGAGAGGAGCGGGCCCGGGCTGAGAACGGCACCGGCGGCTCGGCGGGACGGACCCCGCGGCCGGTACCGGCGTCCCCGCGGCCGGTAGCGGTGCCCGGTGCGAGGCTGTGCAGGGGGACGGGGCCGCTCCCGGTGCTGCCATAGCGGGGAGGGGGCTCGGGGGGTGATGGAGCCGGGACAGCGGCAGCGGGGACAGCCCGGTACCGCTCCCGTGCCGCTGTCCCGGGAGGGCCAGCCGCATTCCCGGTGCCATCCCCGTGCCCTCCGCAGAGCACGATGACCGTGTCGGTGGCCGAGGCTTCCCGGGGCGGCGGCGGAAGGGCCGGGGGCCGTTCCGGGGGAAGATGTACAGCGAGGTGATCCCGCGGAGCCGCCCCCGCCGCGGCCGCCCCGACGAGGACGACGGAGACGTTCCCATGGCCGAGCCGCACGACGGCCCCCGCGGGCGATAGTGAGTGCGGGGGATTACCGGGGGGGTTACCGGCGGTTCCTGCGGTTCACAAGGGTTCCGAGGGTCCCCGGCGGTTACTGGAGGAGTTACCGGGGGGTTCCCAAGGGGTTCTGAGGGTTCTTTGGGGGTTCTCGGTGGTTCCTTGGGGATTCTGGTGGTTCCTGAGGGGTTCCCTGTGGTTTCCCTGTGATTTCCCGGGGGTTCCCGAGGGGTTCTGGTGGTTCCCGGGTGTCTCCCGGTGATTCCTGAGGGATTCCCCGGGGATTCCCGGGTGTTTCCCGGGTGTTTCCCGGTGGTTTCTGAGGGGTTCCCGGTGTTCCCCGGGTGTTTCCCGGTGCTCCCGGTGCTCTCCCCGTCCCCAGTGTCCCGTACGCTCCCCGCTCCGGCCGCTTGGCCAACATCAACATCACGGTGAAACGGGAGCCCGGAGAGCGCGGCGGCGGCGCCGGCAGGGACGGGGGCAGGAGGAGCTGGTTCAAAATCACGGTGAGAGGGGAGTGGGATTTGGAATGGGATTGGGGTGGGATTGGGAATGGGATTCGGGGGGGAATTGGGGTGAGAAACACCAGGATCAGGATGGAGAAAGGAATTGGGGTGAGAGGAGGGTTGGGATGGGATTGGGGTGGGATAGGGGAGAGCTGGGATGGGATTGGGAATGGGAATGGGGTTGGAGTGGGGTGGGAATGGGAATGAGAATAGGATTGGGGTGAATATGGGAATGAGAATGGGATTGGGGTGGGAATTGGGGTGAGAAACGCCAGGATCGGGATGGAGAAAGGAATTGGGGTGAGAGTGGGGTTGGGATGGGAATTGGGATGGGATTGGGGTGGGACAGGGGATGGGGAAGGGGATTGGGATGGGATTGGGGTGGCAAATGGGGGAACTGGGATGGGATTGGGTATTCAGGTGGAAATAGGGATGGGAAATGGGGTTAGGGTGGGATTGGGGTGGAAAACGGGGGAATTGGGATTGAGAGTGCTGGGATTGGGGGACGCTGGCATTTGGGGACACTGGGGTTTGGGGACACTGGGGTTTGGGGACACTGGGATTTGGGGACACTGAGATTTGGCAGTGCTGGCATTTCAGATTGGACACAGAAATCTGGCAGAATGGGGTTGGAATTGGGATTGAGGAATTTGAGTTCAGCTCTCACTTTCCTTCTTTGCTTCCCCTTTTCCTTCTCTTTCTTTTCTCTTCCCCCTTTGTTGTTTCTGTTCCTTTTCCCTCCCATTTCATTTCTTTTTCTCTCTCCTTTCCTGTTCCTCTCCCTCCTTTCCCTTCCCCAAACCCCCCTGGACCCCCCAGATCCCCTATGGGAAGAAATACGACAAGTCCTGGCTGCTGAGCTCCATCCAGAACCTGTGCAGCGTGCCCTTCACCCCGGTGGAGGTGGGGATTGGGGGACTGGGGGGATTTGGGGGCCCTTCCAGACCCAGATCTGGGGGGATTTGGGGATTTTGGGGATTTGAGACCCCCCACTCCAGCCCCAAGCCTGGGGGGATTTGGGACCCCCCCAATCCATCCCCAAACCCAGGAATATTTTATGGGATTTTGGGGATTTGGGTCCCCCAATCCAGCCCCAAACCCTCTCCCTGCAGTTCCACTACGACCACAACCGGGCCCAGTTCTACGTGGAGGACGCGACCACGGCCAGCGCCCTCAAGCAGGTGTCCCGAAAAATCACAGACAGGGACAACTACAAGGTGGGGAGGGGGCCAGGGTGGGGCTGGGGGCGTCCTGGGGTCGGGAACAGGGATCACCCCGGGCCCAGAGCCCCCCTGAGACCCCCTACCCTCCCCTCAGGTCGTCATCGTCATCAACTCCTCGGCGCCGCCGCAGTCGCTGCAGAACGAGCTCAAACCCGAGGAGATCGAGCAGCTCAAGGTGCCTGGGGGGGTTTGGGGGGGCTGGGGGGGCTGGGCAGGGTTTTGGGGGGTCGGGGGGGGTTTGGGGGGGCTCAGGGTGGGGTCTCACCCCCCCTTTTTGTGCCCCAGCTCTGCATGAGCAAGAGATTCGACGGCTCCCAGAAGGCACTGGACCTGAAGAGCCTGCGCTTGGACCCGGGTGAGTCTGGGGGGTTTGGGGGGGTTTTGGGGGGCTCAGGGGGAATGTGGGGGGCTCAGGGCCCAGCCCTGACCTCTGTGTCCCCTCCCTGTCCCCAGACCTGGTGGCCCAGAGCATCGACGTGGTGCTGAACCAGCGCAGCTCCATGGGGGTGGTGCTGCGCATCATCGAGGAGAACATCCCCGAGGTGGGGCCTGGGACCCCCAAAAACCCCTCTGGGACCCCAAAAACCCCTCTGGGACCCCCAAAAACCCCTCTGGGACCCCTAAAACTCCCTCTGGGACCCCCAAAAACCCCTCTGGGACCCCCAAAAACCCCTCTGGGACCCCAAAAACCCCTTTGGGATCCCCTAAAACCCTTCTGAGACCCCCAAAAACCCCTCTGGGTCCCCAAAAACCCCCTCTGGGACCCCAAAAACCCCTCTGGGACCCCCCTAAAACCCCTCTGGGACCCCCTAAAACCCCTCTGGGACCCCCAAAAACCCCTCTGGGACCCCAAAAGCTCCCGTGGGACCCCGCAGACCCTGTCTGGGACCCCTGACCCTTTTCTGATCCCCCAAACTCCTCCTGGGCCCCCCTGAACTCCTCACATCCCTCTGGGACCTTCCCTCCCCTTTTTCTCCCCAAAATCTCATTTTTTCTCAGAGCTTTTTGTGTCCCCCCAACCCATTTCCCCATTCTTGGCCTGAAATTTTAATTCTCCTGCCTCCCAAATCCCAATTTTCTCCCCCCCAAATCCCAATTTTCTCTCCCCAAATCCCCATTTCTCCCCAATAAATCCCCAATTCTCCCCCCCAATCCCAATTTTCTCCCCCCAAATCCCCAATCCCCGTGTCTCTCCCAGCTGCAGTCCCTGAACCTGGCCTGTAACCGCCTGTTCCGTTTGGATGATTTGGCCGAGCTGCCCCTCAAGGCCCCGGCGCTCAAAGTGCTCGACCTGTCCCGCAACGAGGTGGGTGAGGGACCCAGACCCTGCTGGGACCCCAAATCCTGGCCCTGGGACCCCAAATCCTGTCCCTGGGACCCCAAATCCTGTCCCTGGGACCCCAAATCCTGTCCCTGGGACCCCAAATCCCCTCCCTGGGACCCCCTGAGACCCCAAATCCTGGCCCTGGGACCCCAAATCCTGGCCTTGGGACCCCAAATCCTGTCCCTGGGACCCCAAATCCTGTCCCTGGGACCCCAAATCCCCTCCCTGGGACCCCCTGAGACCCCAAATCCTGGCCCTGGGACCCCACATCCCCTCCCTGGGACCCCAGATCCTGCTGGGACCCCAAATCCTGGCCTTGGGACCCCAAATCCTCTCCCTGGGACCCCAAATCCTGTCCTTGGGACCCCACATCCCCTTCCTGGGACCCCAGACCCTGCTGGGACCCCAAATCCCCTCCCTGGGACCCCAAATCCTGGCCTTGGGACCCCAAATCCTGACCTTGGGACCCCAAATCTCATCCCTGGGACCCCAAATCCTGTCCTTGGGATCCCTCTAAGAGCCTCCACCCTCTCCATGAGCTTCCCTGAGTGTCCCCTGAGTGTCCCCACTGTCCCCTCACTGTCCCCGCTGTCCCCTCACTGTCCCCACTGTCCTTGCTGTCCCATCACTGTCCCCACTGTCCCCTGACTGTCCTGTGTCCCCAGCTGAAGTCGGAGCGGGAGCTGGACAAGGTGAAGGGGCTGAAGCTGGAGGAGCTGTGGCTGGATGGGAACCCCCTGTGTGACTCCTTCAGGGACCAGAGCAGCTACATCAGGTCAGTGCGAGCCCTGGGGGGGTCCCGGGCCCAGGGACCCCCGGGGATGGACAGGGACACACCCAGGGACCCCTGGGGACACACCCAGGGACAACTGGGGACAGCCAGGGACAGCAGGGACAGCCCCAGGGACACCAAGGGACCCCCGGGGATGGACAGGGACACCCCCAGGGACCCCTGGGGACAGCCAGGGACACCCAGGGATGGCCAGGGACACACCCAGGGACATCCAGAGATTCCCTAGGGACACCCAGGGACAGCAGGGACACACTCAGAGATCCCCGGGGACACCCCCAGGGATAGCTAGGGACACCCAGGGATACCCAGGGACACCCAGAGATCCCCTAGGGACACCCAGGGACAGCCAGGGACCCCCAGGGACAGTCAGGGACAGTCAGGGACAGTCAAGGGGACCCTCAGGGACCTCCAGGGTCACCCCCAGGGATAGCCAGGGACACCCAGGGATGGCCAGGGACACCCAGATATCAACCAGGGACACCCAGATATCAGCCAGGGACCCCTGGGGACAACAGGGACACACTCAGGGATGGACAGGGACACACCCAGGGACAGCTGGGGAGAGCCCCAGGGACACCCAGAGATCCCCTAGGGACACCCAGGGACAGCCAGGGACCCCTGGGGACAGTCAGGGACAGTCAGGGGGACCCTCAGGGACCTCCAAGGACATCCCCAGGGACCCCCAGGACAGTCAGGGACACCCAGAGATCCCCGAGGGACAGACAGGGACCCCCCCAGGGACCCCCCAGGACATCCAGGGACCCCCCCAGGCTCAGCAGGACCCCGGCACCCCCCGGGGCTTCCTGCCCAGAATCCCCAGAATTGGCCCCAAAATTCTCCTTTGTGCTCCCAGAGCTGTGCCCAAAACCCAAAGGGTCCCCAAAAGTCTCCTGTGTGTGTCCCCAAATCTTCCTCATTTCCCCCAAATCTTCCTCATTTCCCCAACTCTTCCTCTCAGAGTCCCTCTCTGTGTCCCCACCCCCAGACCTGTGCAGGATCCCTTTGGATTCTTTTCTTTGTTTTATTTTTTTTTGTTATTTTTCTCTTCTCTGGGTGTTTTCCCCCCATTTTTTCCCTGCTTTATTTTGTGTTTTTCCTCCCTCTGTTCTTTTTTTCCTTCCTCCTCCTCCCTGAGCTCCCCTGTTCCCCTCCCCTCTCCCAGCAGGGCTGGACACCCCCCTCAGGGGATCCCAAAAAAACCCAAAAAACCAAAAAAATACCCCAAAAAACGCCAAAAAGCCCCAAAAGGGCTCCCAGAGGAGCTGCTCTGGCTCTTCCCCTCCCGGCTTCCCCTTCCCTTCCTCCTCTTCCTCCCACCCCTCTCCTCTTCCTCCTCCTCCTCCGTTCCTCTCACCCCATTTCCTGCCCCTTTTTTTTCCTTTTTCTTTTTTTTATCCCTTTTTTCTCCTTTTTTTCTCTCTTTTCTCCTCTTTTCCTTCTCTCCTTCCCCGCTGCTTCCTCCCCCTTTTCCTGTTCCCTCTCCCTCCCCTCCCCTTCCCCTTTTCCCTCCCCCCTGGCCCCATCCCCCTCCTCTCATTCCCCACCCCGGGGGTCTCTCCCCCACCCCAGGGGTCTCTCCCCATTCCCAGGGGTCTCTCCCCATCTCCGGGGGTCTCTCCCCATCTCCGGGGGTCTCTCCCCATTCCCAGGGGTCTCTCCCCACTCTCAGGGGTCTCTCCCCATTCCCAGGGGTCTCTCCCCATTTCTGGGGTCTCTCCCCATCCCCAGGGGTCTCTCCCCATTCCCGGGGGTCTCTCCCCATTTCTGGGGTCTCTCCCCATCCCCAGGGGTCTCTCCCCACTCCCGGGGGTCTCTCCCCACTCCCGGGGGTCTCTCCCCATTCCCGGGGGTCTCTCCCCATTTCAGGGGTCTCTCCCCACTCTCAGGGGTCTCTCCCCACTCTCAGGGGTCTCTCCCCCCCCCGGGCGGGGGTCTCCCCGCGTTGCCCCCCCCGAGGGCTGGCTAGCCAGAGACGGGTAAGATCCCTCGGGGAGGGACGACCTAAGCCAGGCACAGCCGTGAGGGGCCAACGCCCACCGGGGGAGCCCCCTCCCCAAATTCCCCCCGCCCCGGGCAGGCCCAGCCCCCCCTGCAGGGAGAGGAGAGCGGCCTCGGCCCGGGAGCGACCCGGGACCCCCGGGACCCCCCCCAGAGACCCCTGAGAGGGGCACTGAGACCCCCAGAGACCCCTGAGAGGGGCACTGAGACCCCCGGGACCCCCCCCAGAGACCCCTGGGGGGTACTGGGACCCCCCCCCCAGAGACCCCTGAGAGACCCCTGGGGGGTACAGAGACCCCCAGGACCCCCTGAGACCCCCAGAGAGACCCCTGAGAGGGGCACTGAGACCCCCAGAGACCCCCAGGGGGGCACTGAGACCCCCAGAAACCCCCTGGGGGCACTGAGACCCCCCCAGAGAACCCTGAGAGGGACACAAAGACCCCCTGAGAGGGGCACTGAGACCCCCAGGACCCTCTGGGGGTCCCCCCAAAAATTCCTGTACTCCCCCTCCCCTGGATTCCCCACAAATTTCCCTTTTTTCTGGACCCCCAAATTCCCATTTTTCTCCTTTTTTTCCATTTTTTTTCCCAAATTTCCTTTTCTCCTTTTTTTCTGACCCCTCCCAAATTTTCCTCTTTCCCCCTCTCTCCCCAGCCCTTCCCTGCACTCCCCAAATTTTCCATTTTTCCCTTTTTCCCACACCCCAAATTTTCTTTTTTCCCCTCTCCTGAACCCCAAATCTTCCTCTGCCCTCCCTTTTCAGACCCCCCCAAACCTCCCCTGCCCCCCCAAACTTTTGGGTTTTTTTTCCTTTTTTTTTCTGGACTCCCAAACTTTCCATTTTTCCTGTTTTTTTTTTTTTTTCCCCAAAAATTCTTCTTCTGCACCTCCCAAATTTTTCTCTGCCCTCCCAAATTTCCCTCAGACCCCCCCAAATTCTCTGTCCCCCCCCCCCCAACCCCCACAGTGCCACCCCCTGAGGGGGATTTTGGGGTCCCCCCTGCCCAGGTGAGTAGAGCCAGGTAAGACCCCCCCAGGACCCCCCAAAACCTGGGGAGGGGGAGGGGCAGAATTTTGGGGGGAGGGGGCAACACCAACCCCCCCTGAATGGGGGTGGGGCAGATTTGGGGGTGGGGGGTCCCCAATAAATGGGGGAGGGGGGGTTGGGGGGATTTTGGGGGGTCCTGGGGGGGCTGCTCAGCCCCCACACCCACTGTGCCCCCCCACCCCCGGCAGCTCCGTCAGAGAGAGATTCCCCAAACTGCTGCGGCTGGTGAGGACTGGGGGGTCTGGGGGGGATTTGGGGGGCTGTGGGGGGGCCCTGAGAGGTTTGAGGGGGATTTTGGGGGGTCTGGGGAGGTTTGAGGGGGATTTGAGGAGGATTTTGTGGGGTCCAGGGGGTTGCTTGGGGGGCTTTGGGGGAGATTTTGGGGTTTTGGGGGGGGTTCTGAGAGGATTTGGGGGGATTTGAGGGGGATTTTGGGGGGTCTGGGGGGGATTTGGGAGGGGATTTGGGGTCTGGGGAGGTTCTGGGGGGGTTTTGGGGGCATTTTGGGGGATCTGGGGGGATTTGAGTGGGATTTTGGGGGGTCTGGGGGGGCTCTGAAGGGATTTTGGGGGGGATTTGGGAGGGGATTTGGGGTCTGGGGAGGTTCTGAGGGGTTTGGGGGGACTCTTGAAGAGATTTGAGGGAGATTTTGGGGGGGATTTGGGGTTTTTTGGGGGTTTTGGGGGGATCTGGGGGGAATTTTAGGGGGGCTCTGAGGGGGTTTGGGGGGGTTCTTGGGGGGTTTTGGGTGGTCTGGGGGGGTCTGGGGGGGATTTGAGGGCATTTTTGGGGGCTCTGAGGGGATTCTTGGGTAATTTGGGGGGCTCTGAGGGGGCCCTGAGGGGTTTGGGGGGGATTTTGGGAGGTTTGGGGGGGGAGTCTGGGGGAGTTTGGGGGGAATTTTTGGGGTCTGGGGGTGGTTCTCAGGGGATTTGGGGAGGTCTGGGGGGGTTCTGAGGGGATTTTGGGGGTTTTTGGGGTCTGGGGATTTTGGGGCAGCTCTGAGGGTCCCCCCTGTAGGGCTGGGGGCTCCCAAAGCATTTTTGGGGTGTTCATAAAAGACCCCTCCCCATTTCAGGGGGGATTTTTTTGGGGAAGGGGTGTGGATTTAACAACACCCCCAAATTATTTTGTTTGTGTGGGGGTTCCTCATCAATTCCCACCCCCAAAAAAACCCCAAAAAATAAAAAAAAAAGCCAAAAAATTCCAAAAAAATCCCCAAAAAAATCCTAAAAAAATGACAAAAAATCCCAAAAAAATCCCCAAAAATCTCCCAAAAAATCCCCGAAAAATCCCCCCAAAATAAGAAAAAATCCCAAAAAAAATCCCCAAAAATTCCCAAAAAATCCTAAAAAATCCACAAAAAAATCCCAAAAAATCCACAAAAAAATCCCAAAAAATCCCCGAAAAATCCCCCAAAAATAAAAAAAATCCCCAAAAAATCCCCAAAAAATCCCAAAAAATCCCCCAAAAAATAAAAAAAAATCCAAAAAAAAATCCTAAAAAAATAAAAAAAAATCCCAAAAAAATCCCAAAAAATCCCCGAAAAAATCCTTACAAAATGCCAAAAAACCCCCCAAAAAATCCCCAAAAAATCCCCAAAAAAAAAAAAAAATCCCCAACCCCCCCTGTGCCCCCCAGGACGGCCACGAGCTCCCCCCCCCCATCGCCTTCGACGTCGAGGCCCCGACGACGCTGCCGCCCTGCAAGGTGAGACCCCCCCCCAATTGGGGTCCCCTCCCCATTTATTGGGACCCTTTTTGGGCCCCCTCCCCCATTTTGAGCCCCCCTGACCCCTCCCCAATTCCAGGGCAGTTATTTCGGCTCCGATGACCTCAAGGCTTTGGTTCTGCGCTTCCTCCAGCAGTGAGTGACCCCAAAAAAACCCCAAAAAATCCAAAATTCCCTCCAAATCCTCCCCAAAAAAATCCCCAAAGAAACCTCAGTGCCCCCCAAAAATCCCTAAAAACAACAACCCCAGAAACCTCCTCAGAAAATCCCATTTCCCTCCCAAAACCCAATTCCCCCAACCCCATTTTTCCCTCCCAAATTCCCATTTTTCCCTCCCAAATTCCCATTTTTCCCCTTCCAAATTCCCATTTCGCCCCCAAAATCCCAATATTTCCCCCCAAACCCCCATTTTTTCCTTTCCAAACCCCCATTTTCCCCCCAAATCCCCTTTTTCCTCCAAAATCTCATTTTTCCCTCCCCAAAATCTCATTTTTCCCTTTCCAAATTCCCATTTTCCCCCCAAAATCCCAATATTTTTCCCCAAAATCTCATTTTCCCCTTTCCAAACCCCGCTTTTACCCCTCAAAATCTCATTTTCCCCCCCAAACCCCCAGTATTTTGCCCCAAAATCTCATTTTTTCCCCATTTTCTCCCCAGGTATTTCTCTGTGTACGACTCCAGTGACCGGCAGGGGCTGCTGGACGCGTACCACGATGGGGCCTGCTGCTCCCTGAGCATCCCCTATGGACCCCATACACCTCCCAGGTACTAAAATACACCTAAATATACCCAAAATCCACCCAAAATTAGCACCTGCTGCTCCCTCAGCATCCCCTATGGACCCCACACACCCCCAAGGTAACAAAAATATCCAAAATCCACCCAAAATCAGCACCTGCTGCTCCCTCAGCATCCCCTATGGACCCCATACACCTCCCAGGTAACAAAAATATCCAAAATCCACCCAAAATCAGCACCTGCTGCTCCCTCAGCATCTTCTACGGGCCACACACACCTCCCAGGTACCCCAAAAACACCAAAAAAACACCCAAAAAACACAAAAAAACCTCCAAAAAGCACCCAAAAATGCAAAAAGCCCCCACTCAAAACCACCAAAAAAACCACCCAAAAAACCACCCAAAAAATACCCAAAAAACCACCCAAAAATACCCCAAATCCACCCAAAAATACCAAAAACTCATCACAGCAGCTCCTGCTGCTCCCTGAGCATCCCCTGCCACCCCCACACCCCCCCAGGTACTGCAGCACCCCAAAATGCACAAAAACCCCCCAAAAAACCCCAAAAAAAACCCCAAACAGCACCCTAAAACACACAAAATACACCCAAAAACAGCCCAGAAAAGGGGGTCACAACAACCACAAAACACCCAAAACAAACCCAAAAAAACACCCTGAGAACACCCAAAAATGGGGGGAAACAACAACCCCAAAAAACCCAAAAAAACACCCCAAAAAGGTGAGTCACAAAAACCCCATAACCCCCAAAAAATAACATTAAAATCCCATCAAAAACCCCACTAAAATCCCAATAAAATCCCATTAAATTTCTAATAAATTCCCGTTAAAATCCCATTAAATTCCCAATAAATTCCCATTTAAATCCCAATAAATTCCCATTAAATTCCCAATAAAATCCCAATAAATTCTCATTAAAATCCCATTAAATTCCCAATAAATTCCCAATAAAATCTCATTAAATTCCCAATAAATTCCCAATAAATTCTCATTAAATTCCCAATAAAATCCCATTGCAATCCCACTAAAATCCCACGAATTCCCTCCCTGCAGGAACAGCCTGAACGAGTATTTCAAGGACAGCAGGAACGTGAAGAAACTCAAGGACCCCAGTGAGAGCCTGGGGGGGTTGGGGGTTTTTGGGATTTTTGGGATTTTTTGGGATTTTTGGAGTGGGTTTTGGGGGGAAATTTGGGGTTTTTTTAAGGGGTTTTGGGGATACTTTGGGGTTTTTTGAGGTTTTTATGGTGATTTAGGGTTTTGAGGTTTTCTCTGAGGTTTTGAGGGTTTTTTTTGAGTTTTTGAGGGTTTCATTTTGAGGTTTTGTTTGAGGTTTTGAGGGGTTTTTTTTTATTTCTCTAAGGTTTTGGTGTTTATTTGGGTTTTCAATGAGTTTCTGGAGTGTATTTGGGTTTTCTGTGATTTTTTTTTTTTTATTTTCTCTGAGTTTCTGACGTTTATTTGAGTTTCTCTCTGAGTTTTTGGGCTGTATTTATTTTTTTCTCCCCCAGCCATGCGGTTCAAGCTCCTCAAGCACACCCGGCTCAGTTCCTGGGCTGTGTTTTGGATTTAATTTGAATTTTCCCTGAGTTTTTTGGGTTTAATTTGGATTTTCTCTGAGTTTTTGGGCTGTATTTATTCTCTTTCCCCCCAGCCATGCGGTTCAAGCTGCTCAAGCACACCCAGCTCAGTTTTTGGTGTTTAATTTGAATTTTTTCTGAGTTTTTGGGGTTTATTTCCCCAGCCATGCGGTTCAAGCTCCTCAAGCACACCCAGCTCAGTTCCTGGGCTGTATTTTGGGTTTATTTTGAATTTCTCTCAGTTTTTGGTGTTTATTTTCCCCCAGCCATGCGGTTTAAACTCCTCAAGCACACCCGGCTCAACGTGGTCGCGTTCCTGAACGAGCTCCCCAAGACCCAGCACGACGTGAACTCGCTGGTGGTGGACATCTGTGCCCAGACGGTGAGGGGGGGCTGGGACCCCCTGGGGGACCCCTGGGATCCTGCTGGGACCCCTGGGACCACCCTGAACACCCTGAGACCTCCCTGGGACCCTCCTGATTCCCCCTGGGAACCCCCCCCCCCCCCGATCCCCTTGGGACCCCTGGGACCCTCCTGGGACCTCCCTGAATCCCCTGGGGACTCCTTGAGACCCCTGGGAGCTCTCTGGGACCCTTCTGAGACCCCTGTGGGACCACCCTGAACCCCCTGGGAGCTCCTGTGGGACCCCTGGGAACTCCTGGGACCCCTGGGAGCTCCTGAGACCCCCCTTGGGATCCTCCTGGGACCATCCTGAACCCCCTGAGAGCTCCTGTGAGAACCCCTGATCCCCCTGAGAGCTCCTGTGAGAACCCCTGATCCCCTTGGGAACCCCCTGGGAGCTCCTGAGACCCCTCTGGGAACCCCCCTGATCCCCTTGGAACCCCCCTGGGACCTCCCTGAACCCTCCTTGGGACCCCTGTGGGACCACCCTGAACCCCCTGGGAACCCCTGGGACTCCTTGGGACCCCTGGGAACCCCCTCAGGGGACCCCTGGGAGCTCCTGTGGGACCCCCCTGATCCCCTTGGGACCCTCTGGAACCCCCTGGGACCCCCCTGAACAACCTGGGACCCTCTGAGCCCCCTGTGGGACCCCTGGGACCCCCCTGGTACCCCCTGACCCCCCCTTGTCCCCCCTGTGTTGCAGAACACGCTGCTCTGCTTCACCGTGCACGGCATCTTCAAGGAAGGTCAGTGCCCCCTTCTGGGTCCTTTTTATCTCCATTTTCTTCCTTTTTTTATTTCTATTTTCCTCCTTTTTTATTTTTATTTTCCTCCTTTTTCCCTCCCAAAACCCAAATCCTCCAACCCCTTTTTTTCCCTAAAAAACCCCATTTCTCCTCCCCAAAATCCCATTTTTCACCCAAAAAAATCCCATTTTTCCTCCCTAAACCCCCGTTTTTCCCCTCCCAAATTCCCATTTCTCCCCCAAACCCCCAATTTTTCCCTTTTTCCCCCCTCACTCTGTCATTCTCCCCCCCAGTCGATGGCAAATCCCGGGACTCCGTTCGCGCCTTCACGCGGATGTTCATCGCGGTGCCGGCGGGGAACAGCGGGTGAGAGCCCCAACTCCTGAATTATCCTCAATTCCTAAATCCCCTCTGAATTCCTGAATCCCCCTTTGAATTCCTGAATCCCCTCTGAATTCCTGAATCCCCCTTTGAATTCCTGAATCCCCCCTTTTCCCCCCAAATCTCCACTTTTCCCCCATAAATCCTGAGTTTTTTGTCTCCAAAATCCCATTTATTCCCCACCAAACCCCATTATTTCCCCACAAAACACCATTTATTCCCTCAAACCCTGTTATTCCCCCCTAATTCCCATTATTTCCTCCCCAAACCCCATTTTTAATCCCTTAAATCCCAATTTCCCCCCCAAACCCTCTTTCCTCCCTCCCACCCCCATTTATTCCCCCCAAACTCCTTTTTTTCCCCTTAAATCCCAATTTCCTGCCCCCAAACCCCCTTTTCCTCCCCCCTAATTCCCATTATTTCCCCCCCAAACCCCATTTTTTATCCCTTAAATCCAAATTTCTCCCCCTCAAACCCCCTTTTTCTCCCCCTAAACCCCAATTTCCCCCTCCCAAACCCCTTTTCCTCTCTCCCAAACCCCATTTATTCCCCCCACCCATCAATTTCCCCCCCCAAACCCCATTTTTCATCCCTTAAATCCCAATTTCTCCCCCCAAACCCCATTTTTCATCCCTTAAATCCAAATTTCTCCCCCCCAAACCCCATTTATTCCCCCCAAACCCCATTCTTTCCCCTTAAATCCCAATTTCCCCCTCCCAAACCCCATTTATTCCCTGCAAACCCCATTTTCCCCCCCTAATTCCTATTTTTCTCCCCCAAACCCCATTTCCCCCCACCCAAACCCCATTTTTTCCCCTTAAATCCCAATTTCCTACCCCTAAATCCCTTTTCCTACCCCCTAATTCCCATTTTTTCCCCTTAAATCCCAATTTCCTACCCCTAAATCCCTTTTCCTACCCCCTAATTCCCATTTCTTCCCCTTAAATCCCGAATTAATTCCCTCAAACCCCATTTCCTCCCTCCAAACCCCCATTTCTCCCCCCCAAACCCCGTTTTCCTCCCCCCAAACCCCCATTTCTCCCCCCCAAACCCCTTTTCCCCCCCCAGGCTGTGCATCGTGAACGACGAGCTGTTTGTGCGCGGGGCCAGCCCCGAGGAGCTGCGCAAAGCCTTCGCCGCGCCCGCGCCCACGCCCTCCTCCAGCCCCGTGCCCACCCTGACGGCCGAGCAGCAGGAGATGCTGGCGGCCTTCGCCATGCAGTCGGGCATGAACCTCGAGTGGTCCCAGAAGTGAGTGCAGAATAACCCAAAAACACAAAAAAAATCACCCCAAAATCCAAAAAAATCGCCCTGAAAATTCAAAAATATCACCCCAAAAATTGCTTAAAAATCCGCATGGAAATCACTCAAAAATAACTCAAAACGTGCCCAAAAATCCTTTAAAATTCCCTCTAAAAATCTCTAAAATCTACCCAAAAACCAGGCAAAAAAAACCTGAAATTCAGCCTGAAAATGGCTCCAAAAAAAGCCCAAAACCCCCCAAAAAAAGCCCCGAGCAGCAGGAGATGCAGTCGGGCATCAACCTCGAGTGGTCCAAGAAGCGAGTCCAAAATACCTCAAAAACCAAAAAAAATCACCCTAAAAATTTCTTAAAAATCCACATAGAAATAATTCAAAAGTCGCTCCAGAAATTACTCCAAATGCCCCTGAAAATCCTGAAAGTCCTTTAAAAAATCCCTCAAATTCGCCCCATAAATCACCCGAAAATCCTAAAAAAAAAATCCCAAAATCCCTCAAAAAGCCCGAACTCCTCCCTCAGGTGCCTCCAGGACAACGACTGGGATTACGGCCAGGCTGGGCAGGTTTTTACCCAGCTCAAGGTGCGTTTTTTCCCCATTTTTTCCCATTTTTCCCATTTTTTCCCCATTTTCGGGGTCCCTCCGTGACTCCCCCCTCTCTTTGCAGATGGAAGGGAAGATTCCAGAGGTTGCGTTTCTTAAGTGAACGTTGGAGGTCCCTGCCCCCCTCCCCGGACCCCCCTCCCGTGTTCGATTCCCGTCGATCCCCGTCAAGTTTTGTAAATAAATCGATCGATTATTGATTATTGAGCTTGGCTTTTTTCGGGGCGCGGCGCCTTTAAGGCGAGCAGTGAGGGCAGGGCGGGAGCGTGCCAGCCACAAAGATGGCGGCGGGAGCCACGTGGGAGCGGAAGCTGATTGGCTGAGACAGAACTGGCGGCGCAGCCGATTGGCTAAACCGCTACGTGGAAGCTGATTGGCTGCGGCTCCCCTTTCGCGGCAGCTGATTGGCTGACGCGCTGCGTGACCCGGAAGTTCCGGCGGCGCTGCCCGTCATGGCGGCGCGGGCGGCGCTGGAGGCCGCGGCGGTGTCGCGGGACGTGGTTCTGTTCCAGCACGACCGCAGCCGCTTCTTCCGCCTCGTGGGGCTCTTCTGCGCGGGCCAGGGGCTCTTCTGGACCTACCTGGCGCATTTCGCCTTCACGTCGCTGCGCCCCACGCCAGCGCCCGGGCCCGGGCCCGACGATCCGCTGCGACCCCGCGACAACAAGTGGCGCTTCGGGTTCACGGCGTCGTGCCTGACCGTCGGTACCGGGGGAGCGGGGCTGGAACGAGCTCGGGGCGGCGGGAGCGGGAGCGGGGAGAAGCGGGGTCACCCCGGGGTCGGGGAAGCGGGAGCGGAGCCGGAGCGGGCTCGGGGACCGGGGACACACCGGGGGCAGGGGAAGGCAGCGGGGCTCGCACCGGGCTCGGGGCAGCGGGAGCGGATCCCGGGGCTGTCCCGGTCCCCCTGACCGCCGTGTCCCCCCAGGCTCGCTGGTGGTGGCCGCGGGCTGGCTGCTCCCGCTGCGCTCGGTGCGCCGGGTGACGCTGCTGCGGGGCGGCACCGAGGTGACCATCGGCACCCACGGCCCGCTGGGCTTCGGCCACCGCTCGCTGACCGTGCCGCTCCGGGACGTGTCCGGCCGCGCGCACCGCGCCGAGGTGGCCGCCGCCATCCCCATCAAGGTCCGCGGCCACCCCTTCTTCTTCCTGCTGGACAAGGGCGGGCAGCTCAGCGACCCCCGGCTCTTCGATGTCACCGTGGGCGCCTTCCGCAAGTTCTAGGCTGGGACGGGCTGGGGACACGGCGGAGTTGTCACCTGGTGTCACCTGCGGAGGTCGGGGGGCACGGAGGGGCTGGCACTTGTCACCCTCAGGACTGTGAGACACGCACCCGACTCGGGGGGGCACGGCGGGATTGTCACTTGTCACCCCCAAAATAAAGTGTGAAAAACCCTCCCGGCTCTCTTTGTAGTGGGTTTTGGGGGGGGTCTGTGCCTTGGGACACCAGGATTGTCACTTTTTGTCACCCCCAGCGGGCTCTGGAGTGGGGAATTGAGGGGACGCAGGGATTGTCACCCCTTGGCTTGTCCCAAATCCTGGGACCCCGCTTGTTTTGGGGGAGGAATTTGGGGGAACCCCCAGCCAGCCCCACTGGGGGACACTGGGAGTGTCACCGCTTGTCACGCTGGCAGAAATCCCTGGGACACGGAGCTGCTCTGAGGGGGAGGGTGGAACTGGGGGGTCCCTGCGTTATCCCCCCTCGGCTGTTCAGGGTGGGGGGGAGGATGAGACCCGAAGGTGTGGGCGGGGCTGGGAAATGCAAATAAGAGGGCGAGAAAATTAACATAATTGCACTATAGGCGGGGTTTGGTGTGTAAGGGGCGGGGTTATGCTAATGTGAATTGCCTGTAAGGGGCGGGACCAATGCAAATGAAGGAGCGGATTGGGCCAATCACAGTGAGAGGCGGGAAAAAGTGGCAGGCGGGTGTACAAGGCAAGCGCGGCTGGAGATTTGCATAAATGGGCGGGGTTATGCAAAGCAGAAATGGACATCCTGCGAGGGGCACGCTGGGAGGAGATTCCGGGGCGGATTTCGGGGTTCACGGGGGTCCCAAAGTGCGGGACCCGCGCGGGAGGAGCGGGAGGAGCCGCGGAAAAAGGCGAGGACCGGGCCGGGAGGGGCCGGAGGGCGGCTCGGGGGTGGCCGTGAGGTGTGAGCGGGGCTCTGGGCGCTGGGTGCGGGGCACGGCACAGCTCGGCATCGCTTCTCGGCCTTTTGGCTAAGATCAAGTGTAGTATCTGTTCTTATCAGTTTAATATCTGATACGTCCTCGATGAGAGGACTTCATATTAAACGGATTTTTGGGCTCGGGAGTTGGACCCGGAGCTTGCTCCCTCCGCTCCGCGCATCGTCCTGGTATTGCAGTGCCTCCGGGAACGGTGCACCCCCATCCCTGGGGGAACTGAGATGGTGAAAATCAGACGGAAAATGGGGGTATGTCGGGATTGTACCGCGATAGCAGCTTGCTGTCTCGGTATTGCTGCCTGCACGGGGCCCGCGC
Source organism: Catharus ustulatus (assembly GCF_009819885.2). Lineage (NCBI taxonomy): Eukaryota > Metazoa > Chordata > Aves > Passeriformes > Turdidae > Catharus > Catharus ustulatus. Next base: position 2,582,746 of record NC_046252.1, read on the forward strand.
GTGCCTCTGGAGGGGCGGCTCTTGGTTCTCGTCGTGGGTCTCCAGCAGCGACGGGGACACACGGGGGGGTCACCGCGGTGCCCCGCGGGATGCCACGCGACCGCCACGCGACCGCCACGCGACCTCCCGCGAGCCCCTCCACGCGCTCCCCCCCACCCACGCGAGCTCCCTCCCCCCACGAACCGCCCCCCCAAGCGAGCACCCCCCCACGTGAGCCACCCCCCCTCCCACGTGAGCCACTCCCCCCACGGGAGCCCCGCCCACGCGAGCCCCGCCCCCCCCCGCGAGCCCCTCCCTCACGCGACCCCCAGCGACTCGAGCCCCGCCCCCACGCGGCCCCTCCCCACGCGAACCCCGCTCCGCGAGCCCCGCCCCCCCGCGAGCCCCGCCCCCCGCAAGCCCCGCCCCCACGCGACCCCCGCGACTCGAGCCCCGCCCCCCACGCGCCCGCTTCCCCCACGGAAGCCCCACCCCCACGCGAGCCCCCCCCGCGACCCCCCGCCCGCGAGCCCCGCCCCCCACGCGCCCCTCCACGCGTGGCCACCCACTAGTGACCATCCCACGCGAGATTTTTCCACGCGAGTTTTTTCCACGCGAGATTTTTCCACGCGAGATTTTTCCACGCGAGATTATTCCACGCGAGATTTTTCCACGCGAGATTTTTCCACGCGAGTTTATTCCACGCGAGATTTTTTCACGCGAGTTTTTTCCACGCGAGTTTTTTCCACGCGAGTTTTTTCCACGCGAGATTTTTCCACGCGAGATTTTTCCACGCGAGTTTTTTCCACGCGAGTTTTTTTCCACGCGTGTTTTTTCCACGCGAGATTTTTCCACGCGAGTTTTTTCCACGCGAGTTTTTCCACGCGAGTTTTTTCCACGCGTGTTTTTTCCACGCGAGTTTTTTCCACGCGAGTTTTTTCCACGCGAGATTTTTCCACGCGAGTTTTTTCCACGCGAGATTTTTCCACGCGAGTTTTTTTCCACGCGAGATTTTTCCACGCGAGTTTTTTCCACGCGAGTTTTTTCCACGCGAGTTTTTTCCACGCGAGATTTTTCCACGCGAGTTTTTCCACGCGAGTTTTTTCCACGCGTGTTTTTTCCACGCGAGTTTTTTCCACGCGAGATTTTTCCCACGCGAGTTTTTTCCACACGGAGCTGCCCTGAGGGAGGAGGGTGGAATTTGGGGTCCCAGTATCCCCCCCCCGCCACTCCCGGCACAGCTTTGGGAGCGCTTGGAGCCATTTCTGGCTGTTTTGGGGGAGGTTTGGGGGGGTCTCTGCAAATAAGAGGGCGGGAAAATTAACATAATTACACGATAGGCGGGGCTTGTGCTGTAGGGGGCGGGGTTATGCTAACGAAAGTGGCTATAAAGGGGCGGGACAAATGCAAATGAAGGAGCGGATTCGGTTAATCACCGTGAGAGGCGGGAAAAAGTGGCGGGCGGGCTTAAAATGCAAGCCCAGCTATGTATTTGCATAAATGGGCGGGGTTATGCAAAGTAGAAATGGACATCCCACGAGGTGCACGCTGGGAGGAGATTCCGGGGCGGATTTCGGGGCTCAGGGGGATCCCAAAGTGCGGGACCCGCGCGGGAGGAGGGGGAGGAGCCGCGGAAAGAGGCGGGGACCGGGCTGGGAGGGGCCGGGGGGCGGCTCGGGGGTGTCCGTGAGGTGTGAGCGGGGCTCTGGGCGCTGGGTGCGGGGCTGGGAAAAGCTCGATATCGCTTCTCGGCCTTTTGGCTAAGATCAAGTGTAGTATCTGTTCTTATCAGTTTAATATCTGATACGTCCTCGATGAGAGGACTTCATATTAAACGGATTTTTGGGCTCGGGAGTTGGACCCGGAGCTTGCTCCCTCCGCTCCGCGCATCGTCCCGGTATTGCAGTGCCTCCGGGAACGGTGCACCCCCATCCGTGGGGGAACTGAGGTGGTAAAAAACAGACGGGAAATGGGGCTCCTCTGGGGATTGTATCGCGATAGCAGCTCGCTGTCTCGGTATTGCAGTGCCTCCGGGACCCCTGCACCCCCACGGGGGACTGAGATGGTGAAAAATAGATCTAAACCCTTCGTAAAGTTCGTCCAGCGTTGTAAATTAATTTAATTCGCTGCCTCAGAGCGCGGCCTCGTTACCGAATCGGCCCCACGGGCTCCGTAAGCGGCCGCTCCTGGGCCTCCCCTCACAGCGCGCCGCAAAATGGCGGCTCCCCCCATCGCCTCTTTTTGGGGTTAAACTCCGTCATTTCGGCGCTTTCAAAATGAAACTGGTGTTTTATGTGGAGAATGATGAATGTTAATAACGGTAAAAGGAGCGCGTGAGGAGTTTGAAGGGCTTTATTAAATAAATGCGTGAGGGGATTTGGGAACAGCGAGGGGGGGCCACGCGCGTTTCCTGAGGGAAACGCGGCCCAGGCTCCGCCTCCGCGCTTCTTCCGCGCCCGCTCCCGATTTCAAACAGAACAAGTCGTGTTCATTTTCTCTATTTTACACGTCTTTAACCCTTTATACTCTCCATTCCCACCAGCGAGCCGTGCGCGTTCCCCCTGCATCCACCGAAACAAAATGGCGGCGGCGTGGCGGGCGGGAAACCGCGCGTGAGGAGAGCGCCCCCTTCACCCCCTCCACCAATGGGAGCGCGGCTTTCCGCCGTCGCTGGGCAGAACAGCGCGGTCGGGGCCAATCAGAAAATCCGAGCGGCTGGCGCGGGCCGCGCGCGGGGAGGGAAGGAAGCGAAGAGGCGAAGCCGCGGCCGCCACCGCCACACTCGCGGCGGCCGTTGCGCACGTAGGTGGGGCTGAGGGGGAGGGGGAGAGCGGGAACGGCGCCTGCGCGCAGTCTGGGGGCGCTTCCCCGCGCATGCGCCGCGCCTGCGCGCTGCCGCGGCGCGGGCGGGGTTTGCGCTGGCGCGCAGGCGCGGCGCATGCGCGGGCAGGGCGGCGCGCGGCGCGCGGGGGGGCGCGGCTGAGGGGCGGCGGCGGCGCAGGCGCGGCTGAGGCGGCGGCGGCGGCGGGAGCGGGACGGGCCCGGCGATCGCTCCGCGCTCCGGCCGCCCCCTCCCCGCGCCAGCGGCGGCGGCCCCGCCTCGCGCTCTCGCTCTCTTCTCCCCTTCTCCCCCCCCTCCTCCCGTCCCTTCTCCGCCCCCTTCCTTCCGCCCCTTCCCTCCCTCAGTCCCCGCCCCGCGGCCTCAGGGCCCGGCCCGGCCTCGCGCTCCGGCCTCGGCGCCGCCGCCTCAGCGCGCCCGCGCTTCCGCTTCCCTTCCCCCCCCGCCCCGCGGCCCCTTCCCCCCCCCTCCCTCCCCACACACCGGCCCCGCCATGGACGTGAAGCGGCTGAAGGTGACCGAGCTGCGGGCCGAGCTGGGCCGGCGCGGCCTGGACGCCCGCGGGCTGAAGGTGGAGCTGGCGCAGCGGCTGCAGGAGGCCCTGGACGCCGAGATGTTGGCGGCGGGGCCCGAGGAAGGCGGCGGCGGCGGCGGCGGGGGAGGCCCGGCCGCGGCGGCCTCGAGCTGCGCGGGGGAAGCGGGGCCGGCGGGAGGCCCGGGCGGGCGGCCCCACGGAGGGGAGGAGGAGGAGGAGGAGGAAGAGGAGGAGGAGGAGGAAGAGGAGGAGGAGGAGGACGAGGAAGCGCTGCTGGCGGATGAGGACGAAGCGGCCGCCGCGGCCCCCGAGGCGGCCCCGGCCCAGCCCGGCCCCCCCGGGGAGGAGGAGGAGGAGGAGGAGGAGGAAGAGGAGGCGGCCCCGGCCGAGCCCGCGGGGCCGGAGCCGCTGCAGCCGCCGCAGGAGGAGGGAGCGGCGGCCGCGGCCGAGGCTGAAGCGGCCGAGGGAGGAGCGGGCGGCGGCGGCGGCGTGAACGGGGCCGAGCGGCCGCCGGAGGAGGCGCCCAGCGGGGATGAAGCGGCCGCGGCCGAGGCCAAGGAGGAGGAGGCGCCGGCGGGTGAGCGATGGGGGAGAAACGGGACCGGGAAACGCTCAGGGACCCCAAAAACGGGGAGGGAACCCCCCGGGCCCTCGGGAAGGTCCCAAAAACCGGGAAAGAACTCGGGGGGGGTTTGGAGGGAGCATCCTGAGATGCTGGGGAGGGAGCCAAAAAAACGGCGGAAAAAAATGGGAGAGGGCCCTCGCATCCTCGGGAGGGATCCAAAAATCGGGGAGGAATCCCCAGAATCGGGAAAGGAACCGGGAGAGGAGCTCGGGATTGTCGGGAGGGATCCAAAAATCGGGGAGGAATCCCCAGAATCGGGAAAAGAAACGCGAGAGAAGCCCCGGAGCCTCGCGAGAGATTCAGAAAATGGAGAAAAAAATCCCAGAACCGGGAAAAAAAAAAATCTCAGAGCTCTGGGATCTCGGGATGGGTCCCAAAAACCGGGAAAAAAAAATTTAAAAATGGAGAAAAGAACTCCCGGAGTCTCCCCCTCACCAAATTCCCCCAAAATTCCCAATCTCGGCCCCATCCCCGAATTTTGGGGGGAGGACCCCGAGGATTTTTCTTCTATTTTGGAAGAAACAGGAATTGGGATAAAATCCCATTTAAATCCCATTCCCAAGAGGGAAAATCGGGATTTTGGGGGCAAAAAAAAAGCGGGAAAAAGTTGAGCTCGGAGTTTTTTTGGAGCCGCGGGTTGAGGGGAAATCAATGGAATTCCTGGAATTAAAAAATTCCGAGTTGGGTTTTGGGAAAAGTCGGGGAAAAATCGGAGTTTTTATGGAAAAAATCGGAGTTTGTATGGAAAAAAATCTGAGGTTTGGAGAAAATTCAGGTTTTGGAGGGAAAGCTCCTGATTTTTATCAATTTCGTATGGAAAATTCCCAGATTTGAGGAGAAAAATCTGGAATTTGGAGAAATAATCCAGAGGGAAATATTGGGGAAATTGGGGATTTTTTATAAAGGAGAAACCTCTGGGTTGGGGGAAAGTTTTGGGACTTGGAGGGGAAAATTCTCATTTTTGAGGGAAAGATCTGGATTTGTAAAGGAAAATTGTGATTTTTGAGGGGAAAGTATTGAATTGTGAGGGGGAAAATCCTGAATTCTGAGGGAGAATTCTGGTTTTTGATGAAAATGCTGATTTTTGAGGGAAAGTCCTGATTTCTGAGGGGGAAAATCCTGTTTTTGGGAGGATTTGTGGAGCAGGGATCACCATGGAACAGAATTTTATTGGGATTGAAGTGAAATTGTTCCAATTTTTATCCCAAAGTTGGATTTTATGGAAATATTTGCAATTTTAGTTGGCGTTTTAGGAATTATTTTGGTCAAACAAGGCCAAATTTTGTGTTCCCTTGGGGTGTTTTGCTGGATTCATTAATTGTTTAATTTGCATTTTCCTGTTTTTAATGAACCCACGAACCTCAATCCAGAATTTTTCCTTTTCTTTGAAAAATCCCAGGGGAATTTTACATTTTTTAAGGATTTTCAGCATTTTTGTGGTTTTTTAACCCATTCCCCCATTCCAGGTGGGAATTCCCTCTTCCCAAGGTTGAATTTTTCCTCTCTAAAACCCAGGAAATCCATTAAAACTCCAAGAGTTCCATAAATATTTTTATGTAATTCATTTTTAAGGATAAAAATCGGATTTTTAACCCCTTTTTGCCCTGTAAAACCTGGGAAATCCCTTGAAACTCCAAGGTTTTCATGGAATGCTTTGATTTAGTTGATTTTTAAGAAAAAAAAATTGGATTTTAACCCCATTTCAGCCTTCAAAACCTGGAAAATCCACGAAAGCTCCAGGATTTCCATGGAATTCTTTGGTTTCATTCAATTTTTAAGTAAAATATTGAATTTCATCCAGATTTTGCTGCTCTAAAAGCTGAAAAAATCCATTAAAACTCAAAAATTCCTTGATTTGATTTATTGGGAAAAAAAAAAAAGAAAAACCACTGGAATTTCCATGGAATAATGAATTAATTCCAGTTTAAAAAAAAAAAAAGTCTGGATTTTAAGCCTTTTTTCCCCAGGAAAACCTGGAATTCCCTCTGTGTTTGCTTTTCCTGGGGAAATCCTGAATGGTTTGGGGTGGGGTCAATAAAACCTGGGGGGATTTGGGGAGGGATTGGGGTGGGATTGATGGAATCTGGGGTGTTTGGTGAACCCCAGGATGGTTTGGGGTGCAATAAAAGAACTCCAGGAGGTTTTAGGATGCAATAAATGAACCCCAGGATATTTTGGGGTGCAGTAAATGATCCCCAGGACATTTTAGGGTGCAATAAAAGAACCCCAGGAGGTTTTAGGGTACAAGAAATGAACCCCAGGGTGTTTTAGGGTGCAGTAAATGAACCCCAAGATGGTTTAGGGCATAATAAATGAATGCCAGGACATTTTAGGGTACAATAAGTGAACCCAGGAGATTTTAGGCTGCAGTAAATGAAGCCCAGGACATTTTAGGGTGCAATAAACCAACCCCAGGAGGTTTTAGGGTACAAGAAATGAACCCCAGGATGTTTTAGGGCACAATAAATGAACCCCAGGGTGTTTTAGGGTGCAGTGAATGAATCCCAGGGTGGTTTAGAATGGGATGAATGAACCCCAGGACATTTCAGGACCCCAGGACATTTTAGGGTACAGTAAATGAACCCCAGGATGGTTTAGGATGGGATAAAAGAACCCCAGAACATTTCAGGATGCACAAACCACTCTAGGATATTTTATTTTGCACTAACCACCCCAGGATATTTTATTTTGCACTAACCACCCCAGGATATTTTATTTTACATTAACCACCCCAGGATATTTTATTTTGCACTGACCACCCCAGGATATTTCATTTTGCACTGACCACCCCAGGATATTTTATTTTGCACTGACCACCCCAGGATATTTCATTTTGCACTGACCACCCCAGGATATTTTATTGTGCACTGACCACCCTGCCTGTCTCCAGGGGAGGAGGAGGACAAGGCCAAGGCCCCGGACGAGCGCCGGGGGCTGAAGCGGCTGCGGGACGAGAAGGACGAGCACGGGCGAGCGTTCCACGAGTTCCGCGAGGAGGCCTACACCTCCAGGTGGGCATGGCTTAGAAATCTTATTTATTTAAAATTTGTTCGTTTTAAAATTTCTTTAGAATTTTTTTAGATTTTTAAAAAAATTTTTTAGAATTTTTTAGATTGTTTTTTTAAATTTTTTTAGATTTTTTTTAGAATATTTTAGATTTTTTAAAAGATTTTTTAAAAGAACTTTTTTAGATTTTTTTAAATTTTTTTTTTTTAGATTTTTAAAAAATTTTGTTTTAAATTACGTTGAATTTCTTTTTAAATTTTTTTTATTTATTTCGAGCTTTTTACAATTTTTTTAAATTTTCAAACAGGTTTTTTTTTGCCATTTTTCTTTAGGAATTTTTTAGGGGGGTTTTCTTTAGGTGTTTCTGGGATGGGTTTTCTTCTGAATTTTGGAGGGAATTTTTTGGGTTGTATTAGGAGTTTTTTATTTTCCTAAAGGTTTTTTTCACTATTTTGTAATTTTTAATTTTTTTATATAATTTTTAAGAGGTTTTTTAAAGATTTTCTTTAGATTCTGAGAGGGATCTTTTAAATTATTTTTCAATTTTTTATTTTAAATTTTCTTTCTGGAAGGGGGGATTTTTGGGGGGGGAGTTTTCTGGGAATTCTAAGAATTCTTAACAGAAATTCGGGATCCCAAATTTCCTCCTGGGGAGATCCCAGGATCAGGAATCCCCGAGGCTTTGGGGATTTTCTGGAATTTTCTCTGCTCTGGATTTGGGATTTTCCACCCAAATTTTGGAATTTTTTCTCCCCCAGGTCCAAATCGCCGCCGCCGCCCGAGGAGGAGCCCCCGGAGGGGGAGGAGGACGAGACCCTGGTGATCCTGGACACCTGTAGGGAATTGGGGAATTTGGGAATTTGGGGATGGGATTTGGGGATGGAATTTGGGAATTTGGGAACTCCTGGCACTGAACTTGTCCTGATCTCAGGGATTCCAGCTGGGTTTAAGGTCACAATTTGGGATTTTTGTGCCGATCTCACAGATTCCAGCCAGATTTAGTCTCAGATTTTGGGATTTCTGTGGATTCCAGCTAGTTTTAGTGATGAATTTTGGGGTTTCTGTGCCTGTTTTTGGGCTCTCCCAGGATTCTCTGATGAGTTTTTCTCTCCCCAGTGATGAATTTTGTGATTTCTGTGCCCATTTTGAGCTCTCCCCAGGATTCTCTGATGAGTTTTTCTCTCCCCAGACACGTCGGACCTGCAGTTCCGCGCCAGCCGGGACCGTTACGGGGGGCAGCCGCTCTTCTCCGAGCGCTTCCCGGGGCTCTGGGCCGGCGCCCGCAGCACCCACGGGGTCACCCGGGGCCGGGTCTGCTTCCAGGCCAAGGTGGGCACCCAAACACCCCAAAAAAACACCCAAAAAATCCCAAAAAAATCACAGGAACCGGGGCTGAGCAACTGGGGGGAAACTGGGAGGGGTTTGGGGGGTTAAGAGAGGGATTAGAGGGGTTTTGGGGGGTGGTTTTGGAGGGATTTGGGGGTTTAGGAGAGGGATTAGAGGGGTTTTTGGGGGGGATTTGGGGTTTTGGGGGTGTTTGAGGTTTTTGGGGGAGGGTTCAGGGGATTTGGGGGTTTAGGAGAGGGATTTGAGGTGTTTTTTGAGGGGCTTTGGGGTTTTTGGGGAGGGTTTGAGGGATTTGGAGGGTCTGGGGGTTTTAGGGGTGATTTTGGAGGGGGCTCAGGGAATTCCTGGGGGATTTTTGGGTGGGTTTTGAGGTTCTTGGCAGCGTTTGGGTTTTTCAGGAGGGGTCAGGGATATTTAAGGGGAGTTGAAGAGGTTTTAGGGGCATTTGGGGTTTGTGTTGGGTGATTTGGGATTTTTTGGTGCTCATTTGTGGGGGTTTGTACCTGTTTCAGTGGTTTTGGGTCTGTTTGGAGTTTTATTGGGATTTTTACTGCTGCTGTTCCCATTTTCCTGCCGCATTCCTGAATTTTTTGTGCCCCAAATCCCAAATTTCCCTTCAGGTGTCTCAGAACCTCCCAGGGAAGGAGGGGAGCTCCGAGGTGCCGCTGCTCAGGGTGGGCTGGTCCGTGGACTTCTCCCACTCCCAGCTGGGTGAGACCCCAAATTCACCCCAAATCCCCCCAAAATCCAGCCCCAGGATCCCCAAATTCCCCCAAATTCAGCCCCAGGATCCCCAAATCCAGCCCAGAATTCCCAAACCCAGCCCCAAAATCCATCCAGGATCCCAAAATCTTCCTTCCCATCCCAAAAATTAATTTGGGATCTCGAACTTCACCTTTTCCCATCCCCAAAACCCATCAATATTCCCCCAAATCCCATTTTTTTCCCCAAATCCCTTTTTTTTGCCTGAAATCCCCAATTTTTTCCCCCAAATCCCAATTTTTTCCCCCAAATCCCCATTTTTTTTGCCCCAAATCCCAATTTTTTCCCATTCCAGGGGAGGATGAGTTTTCCTACGGCTTCGACGGGCGGGGGCTGAAGGTGGAAAATGGAAAATTTGAGGAATTTGGGGAGAGCTTTGGGGAGAACGATGTCATCGGCTGCTTCGCGGTGAGATTGGGGGGAAAAAATGGGAATTGGGGAAAATTGGGGAAAACTGGGAAAGTGCTGGGGAGAAACCAGGGGAAATCCTGAAAATCTGGGGGAAAAATGGGAAAAATGAGGAATAGAATGGGAAAAATTAGGAAAAAATTGGGAACATCTGGGAAACAAAGGGTGTAAAATCAGGGGAAAAATCAGGAGAGAAACAAAGGGGAAAATGAGGAAAAGAATGGGAAAAATCAGGTAAATAAATGGGAAAAAAGGGGGGAAATCAGGGAAAAATCTGCAAAGAAATGGGAAAAGTCAGGAAAAAGGGGGGAGAAAAACCAGGAGAAGAAATGTGAAAAAAGCAGGGAAAAAAAATGGGGTAAGTCAGGAAAACTTTGGGAAAATGTGGAAAAGAGAGGAGTACAAAATCAGGGGAAAAAAAAGGAAAGAAGACAGGAAAAAATGGGGAAAAACAGGAAAAATTAACAGAAAAAAAGGTAAAAACAGGAAAAATTGATAGAGAAAAAAGGAAAAACAGGAAAAATAGGGAAAAACCAGGAAAAATAATAGGAAAAATAGGGAAAAACCAGGAAAAATAATAGGAAGAAATGGGGAAACCCAGGAAAAATAATAGAAAAAAATAGGGGAAAAACAGGAAAAATAATAGGAAAAGATAGGGAAAATACAGGAAAAATAACAGGAAAAAATGGGAAAAAATAGGGAAAAAAGCCAGAAAAGCCCTGTGAAAGATCAGGAGAGGCTCTGGGTGGGTTGGGAAGCAGCCCTGGGCTGAGTTTGAGGAGCAGCCCTGGGCTGAGGAGCAGCCCCAGACACCCCCCCGTGTGTGTCCCGCAGGACTTCGAGGGCGCGGAGCTGGTGGAGCTGTCGTTCTCCAAGAACGGGCAGGAGCTGGGGGCCGCGTTCCGCATCCCCAAGGAGGCGCTGCAGGAGCGGGCGCTGCTGCCCCACGTGCTCTGCAAGGGCTGCGCCGTGGAGCTCAACTTCGGGCAGCGCCCGCAGCCCCTGGCGCCCGTCCCCGACGGCTTCCAGTTCATCCACGACGTCCCGGTCCCCGACAGGGTCCGCACCCCCCCGGGGCCCAAGAGCACCGAGGAGTGCGAGGTCAGGGGGCAGGGGGGGTCCTGGGGGGCTTTGGGGGTCTCTTGGGGGTTTCCATGGGATTCTCTTGGGGCTTCCCTTGGGGATTTCCATGGGGTTCCCTTGAGATTCTCTTGGGGGTTTCCATGGGATTCCCTTGAGATTCTCTTGAGGGTTTCCATGGGATTCTCTCAGGGTTTCCTTGGGGGTTCCTTGGGGATTCTCTTGGGGGTTTCCATGGGATTCCCTTGGGAATTTCCTTGGAATTCTCTCAGGGGTTCCTTGGGGATTTCCTGGGATTCCCTTGGTGGATTTCCATGGGATTCCCTTGGGGGTTCCGTGGGGTTCCCTGGGCAGTTTCCTTGGGGTTGCCTTGGGGGCTTCCTTGGAATTTCCCCCAGGGTCCCCTTGGGATTCCCTTGGGGTTCCCCATTGGGAATGGGATGGGAGTTTTGGGGTTGGGGGTTCTGGGTTTGCTGGGAATCCAGGCATTGATCCACTGGGAATTCTGGGTCCTGTCCTTCTGGATTTACTGGGAATCCCAGTCCTGATCCACTGGGAATGCCAGTCCTGGTCCATTGGGAATCCCAGTCCTGATCCCTGGCAATCCCAGTGTCCCGTTCTCCTGAATCCACTGGGAATTCTGGCTCTGCTCCCTGGGAATCCCACAGGAAATCCCTGAATTCCCATCCCTGCATTCCCTCCTCTCCAGGTGCTGCTCATGGTGGGGCTCCCAGGCTCCGGGAAGACGCAGTGGGCACAGAAACATTCCCAGGAAAACCGGGACAAGCGCTACAACATCCTGGGAACGGAGCGGGTCCTGCACCAGCTCAGGGTCAGTGCCCACAGGGGATATTGGGGATGGTGGGAATGATGGGATTGATGGGATTTTGTGGGGTTTTTAGGATTGATGGAAATGATGAGATCCATGGGAATAATAACAACATTGTATGAATGATGGGAAGGGTGGAAAGGATGGAATCCAAAGGATAATGGGAATTATGGGATTGATGGGATGATGTGATAATGGGATTGATGGGATCCGTGGAAATTATGGGATCCACAGGATCATGGGAATGATGGGATCTATGGGATAATGGGATTGATGGGATCTGTAGGATAATTTGATAATGGGAATTATGGGGTCCATGGGATGGGATCTTCTTCCTGCACCAGCTCAGGGTGACGGATGGAAAATGGGAATTCAGAGTGGGAATGGGAATGATGGGATGGACTGGGAGCAGTGGGAGTGGTAGGGTGGGATAATGGGATGGCTCTGATGGGAGCTCAGGCGTGGGAGCAGCGGGACTCGGGGGTTTCTGGGCCCTTTCCCCAATCCCCAATTCCCAATCCCCGGGTTGCAGACGCGGGGGCCGGAGCCGGAGGAGTTGGACGCCAAGAGCCGGGAGCTGCTGACTCAGCAGGCGGCGCAGTGCCTTAGCAAGCTGGTGCAGATCGCCCCCCGCGCCCGCCGCAACTTCATCCTCGACCAGGTACCGGGGCGGGCGGGACCGCGGGGAAAACGAGGGGGGAGCGCCGGGAAACGCCGGGAAACCGGCCTGAAACCAGGCTGGAAATCCCATTAAAATCTGGGAAAGCAGCCCCAAAAAATCCCTCAAAAGTCCCCCCAAAAAATCCCTCAAAAGTCCCCCCAAAAAGTCTTCGTTTCATCCTTGCCTGGGTGTCCCAGGAGAGGCAGAATCCAGGGAAAAGCAGCACAAAAATGATCTGAGAAATGTGGGGTAATCATCCCAAAAAATGTGGGATAACCACCCCAGAAATCACCAATAAATCTGGGATGACTGCCACAGAAATCCAGGGAAAATCAGTCCAGAAATCCAGGGAAAACCCTTCCAAAAATTCCAAGAAAATCCCCCAAAAAATCCCTGGAATATCACCCCAAAAATGCCCATTCCAGATCCAAAACCCCCCATTTTTTCCCCCAAATCCCCATTTTTTCCCCCCAGTGCAACGTGTACAACTCGGGGCAGCGCCGGAAGCTCTCGGCCTTCAAGGGCTTTTCCAGGAAAGTCGTGGTGATCGTCCCGGCAGAGCCGGACTGGGAGCAGCGCCTGGAGCAGCGGCGCCAGGCCGAGGGCGACGACGTCCCCGAGTCCGTCATGCTCGAGATGAAAGGTGAGGAACAATGGGGAAAAAACATGGGAAAAATCACACAGAAAATGAAAAAATCACAAAGTTTTCCCATTTTGGGAGGAATTTTTTGGGATTTTTTTCCTGTTTTTTAGAGATTTTTTTTCCCATTTTTAGGGATTTTATTCCCCATTTTTGGGGATTTTTTCCTGGGGTTTTTTGTGGATTTTTTTCCCCCAGTTTTAAGGAATCTTTTTCCCATTTTTGGGGGATTTTTCCCCATTTTTGGATGATGTTTTTCCCATTTCGGGGGATTTACCCCCCCATTTTTAAGGATTTTTTTTCATAATTTTAGTAATGTTTTTCTCCATTTTGGGGGCTTTTTCTCCATTTTTGGATTATGTTTTTCCCCCTTTTTGGCTATATTTTTTTCCCATTTTTGGGGATTTTTTCCCATTTTTGGATTATATTTTTCCCCTTTTTTGGGGATATTTTTTCCCATTCTTGGTTTTTTTCCCCCATTTTTGGATGATTTTTTTCCCCATTTTTGGGGATATTTTCCCCCCTTTTTGGGGTTTATTCCCCATTTTTGGATGATATTTTTGCCCTGTTTTTGGGGATATTTTTTCCCTGATTTCCCCCAGGTAAACTCTGATTATTTTAACCAATTTCCCCCATTTTTGCCCCATTCCAGCCAACTACTCCCTGCCCGAGAAGAACGAGTACGTGGACGAGGTGGTGTTCGGGGAGCTGGGCCGCGACGAGGCCGCGCCGCTGGTGCTGCGCTGGAAGGAGGAGGCGCGGAAGCAGCTCCCGCCCTCCGAGAAACGCGGCAACCGGCGCAACAACCGCAACAAACGGAACCGGCAGAACCGCAACCGCGGCCAGGGCTACGGTCAGGGGATAAAAATAGGGAAAAAATGGGGAAAATGGGAAAAAAATGGGATCTGGGAACCAGCAGAACCGCAACCGCGGCCAGGGCTACGGTCAGGGGATAAAAATGGGGAAAAAACTGGGGAAAATGGGAAAAAAATGGGGTGAAAAATGGGGAAAATGGGATCTGGGAACCGGCAGAACCGCAACCGCGGCCAGGGCTACGGTCAGGGGGGAAATGGGGGGAAAAAATGGGGAAAATGGGAAAAAAATGGGGTGAAAAATGGGATCTGGGAACCGGCAGAACCGCAACCATGGCCAGGGCTACAGTCGGGGGGGAAAAGGGGATAGAAACTGGGGAAAATGGGATAAAACGGTTGGAGAATGGGATAAAAATGGGGGAAATGGGAAAAAATGGAGGGAAATGAGGCCTGGGGAGGGAAAAACGGGATCTAACGGGGTATGGAGTGTGAAGGGGATTTAGGGATTTGGGAGAAAGGAAACTGAGGTGTGGGTGGAGATTGGGATGGGATCTGGATGGGAATTGGGATGGGATTTGACTGGGATTTGAATGGGAATTGGAATGGGTTTTGGGACAGGATTTGTGACAGGTTTTGGCTGAATCTGGTGCTATTTGGGGCTGGATTTGTGACGCTGGGCTGGGTTCGGGGCCGGTCCCAGCTCCCGGCTCTGACCTGTCCCGATCCCATTCCGGTCCCACAGTGGGGGGGCAGCGCCGGGGCTACGACAGCCGCGTCTACGGGGGCCAGCAGCAGCCGCAGTACTGGGGGCAGCCCGGCAACCGCGGGGTGAGCCGGGACTGGGGGGGATTTGGGGGGATTTCGGGGGATTCTGGGCACTTCCAGGCATGGCAGGGGCACTTCCAGGGCACTTCCTGTCATGGCTGGGGCACTTCCGGGTATGGATGAGGCATTTCCGGGGCACTTCCAGGGCACTTCCGGGCATTGTGGGACACTTCCGGGGCACCACCTCCCATTTCCCAGCCACTTCCTGACCAATTCCTGACACTTCCGGGGCGTTTTTGGGGCACTTCCGGGCCTTTCCAGGCCATTTCCCACTCCCTTTTTCCTGGCTGGTTCCTGTTGCTTCCTGCTTGTTCAGGGGCATTTCCAAGCACTGGTCTGGGTTCATTTAAACTGGTTTTAACTGGTCTGGACTGGTTTAAACCAGCTTGAACCATTTTGGATTGGTTTTAATGGGTCTGAACTGGTTTGAACTGGCTTTAACTGGGCTGGTTTAAATGGGTTGTCACTTTTTAATCAGTCTAAACTGGTTTTTGCCGTCTCCTACTGGTTTTTACCTGGTCTGAACCAGTTTTTAATGGTTTTTACTGGTTCTAACTGGTGTTCTGCCCCCCAGGGCTACCGGAACTTCTACGAGCGCTACCGGGGCTACGACGATCGGTTCTACGGCCGCGACTACGACTACAACAGATACCGCGACTACTACCGGCAGTACAACCGCGAGGTGGGCCCCAAACCGGGCTTAAACTGGGGTTAAACTGGGAGTTACACCGGGGTTAAACTGGGCTTAAAGTGGGGTTTACACTAGGGTTAAACTGGGATTAAAATGGGATTTACACTGGGGTTAAACTGGGCTTAAAGTGGGGTTTACACCAGGGTTAAATTTGGCTTAACCTGGGGTTAAGTCAGTGTTGAAATGGGATTTACACCAGGGTTAAACTGGGATTTACATTGAGGTTGAACTGGGTTTTACTGGGATTTACACCAGGGTTAAACTGGGGTTGAGCCAGGGTTAAACTGGGATTTACACCAGAGTTAAAGTGGGGTTTCACACCGGGGTTAAACTGGGCTTAATCTGGGGTTAAGTCAGTGTTGAAACGGGATTTACACCAGGGTTAAACTGGAGTTACACCAGGGTTACACCAGGGTCACTGCAGCTTTACTACAGGGTTACACCAGGGTTAAACTGGGATTTACATTGAGGTTGAGCTGGTCTTTAACTGGGATTTACACCAGGGTTAAACTGGGACTTACACCAGGGTTAAACTGGGGTTTACACAGACGTTACTCCTGGTTGTAAAACCCAGAAATCGCCGCTTTCAAAGGGAATTTTGGGCTGGAATTTTGGGAGTTTTGGGAAAACCAAGCAGGGAAATTTTGGGGGGGTTCCTGGTGGGATTTGGGGCCTCCCAGTTGGACCAGTTTAACCAGTTTGAATCCTCCCCCAGTGGCAGAACTACTACCAGGACAGAGACCGGTACTACAGGAACTACTACGGCTACCAGGGCTACCGGTGAACCCCAGCCCATCCCAAAACAATTCCCGAAAATTTTGGGGAGGTGGGGGCGGGGCGGGGGGGGAGGGGAAAAAAAAAAAGGGGGGAAAACCGGGAGGGGGGAGGGGCTGGAAAAAAAAAAAGGGGGAGGGGGGAGGGGAAAAGAGAGGAAAAAAAAAATCAAAAAAAGGGGGGAAAAAAGGACAAAAAAGGCAAAAAAAAAAAAGATGGAAAATGTAAATTTTTTTTTTAAAGTTTGTTGAAAGAATTTTGTTGTAATTGTATAAAAAAAAGCGCAAAAAAAGAGGGAAAAATGAAAAAAAAAAATTTAAAAATTGAGGTTTTGGCGGCGGGGGAGGGGCGGGGGGGGTCCCCAAAATGTAAACGCGCCCCTCCCCCACCTCCAGCCCAGCGGGGGAGGGGCGGGAAGAGGCAGAATTGGGGGGAAAATGGGAAAAACTGGAAAAGTGCATTTCCTGGGGTGGGGGAGGGGCTGTGTGAGGGGAGAGCCCCCCCAAATCCTCCCCTCCCCCCTTTTCCCTGGGATGGAATTTCCCTGGAAAAAAAAAAGTTTGGGATCATTTTGAGGAATTTTGATGAAATTCGGTGAATTTTGTGGTGATTTTGATTAATTTTGGGAGGATTTTGATGGAATTTGGGGAGAATTCCCAGGGAAAAGGGGGGGGCTGGGCACTGGGGGGACCCCAAATCCTCCCCTCCCCCCCAGGGAGTCGTTAATTGCTGTTAATGAGGGGGTTTTAGTTAATTAATGATTAATCTTCATGGGGGGCCTTGATTAATTAACAGGCCTTTCGTTAATTTGGATCACTTCATTAATCGGCTAAATAGTATTAGTTAATGGTTCCTTAATTATCAGGGAATCTCCATTAATTAATGGGGTTTCATTAATTAATGAAGCCTCTAATAATGGGGATTTTATTCCTTTAATTTGGGGGGAGAATTGGGGAATTTTGGGGACATTTTCAGGGGAATTTGGGTTTTTTATTATTTTATTTTTATGGGTTTTTTTTTTCCTTTAGAAGTTTTGTTCTTTGGGGTTTTTTTTCCGTTGTTCTTTGGCATTTTGGGGATTTTCCCTCCTCCCTCCCCCTTCCCCCCCTTTCCCCATCCCCCAGCACGAGAAACCCCCCCAAAAAAACCCCAAATTTGGGATTTTTTGGGCTGGGGGAGGGCGCCGCTTTCGGAGCTTTCTGGGTCCTTTTTCAAATAAAACAAAAACACCCCAAAAAAAATCTAAAAAAAAAAAAAACCAAACCCAACCCAACCACAAAAATCCATTTAAAAATTCCCTTTTTTTTTCCTGGTTTTTGGGGATCCTTCCCGCCCCTCCCCCCGCCGGTTTTCTCCCTGTTTCTCCTCTTTTTGGTGGTCGTTTCTTCCTTTTTGGGGGTCGAAAATCACAAAAAAAAAAAAAAAAAAAAAATCCCAAATTCGGCCGCTGCCACCCCCCGAGGTGGGGGAGGGGCGGCCCTGACCCCCCCCTGCCCCCTCCCCCCAGGCCGTGTCGGGCGGTTTTGTCCCTTTTTAGAAATAAAGAAAATTCGCTTGAGCCCAGGGCGGCCTCGGGTGGTGTTTTTGGGGATTAAAATTGGGATTAAAGGGGTTAAACTGGGTTTAAATGAGGTTTGGGATGGGGGGGTTTAAACCCAGTTTGGGGCGATTGAATCTGAGTTGGGGCGGTTTGAACAAGGTTTATGGGATTAAAACTGGGTTTAAATCGGGTTTGGGAGAGGCTGAAATTTGGTCTGGGGGGTTAAAATTTTGCTTAGGGGGTTAAACTCGGTCTGGGGGGGGTTAAAGTTGGGTAAGACCAGGTTGGAGGGGTTCAAACCAGGTTGGGAAGTTTAAAATTAGATCAGGGAGGATTGAAATTCAGTTTCAGGGGTTAAACTGGATTTAGAGGAAGCTGAGGGTTTAAACTCAGTCCTGGTGCTGATTTTGGAGGTTGAACCCAGATTTGGGTCTGGGTTTTGGGTTTAAACCTGGCTTGGGGGCTTAAACCCAGCCCAAACTGCAAAGCTGAGACAGTTTTAGGGGAGCTAGGCCGGGTTTGGGGGCCTGGGCCTGGTTTTACCCCTTGGGCCTGACTGGGGAGCCAGACCCGGCTCTGCGCCTGTTTCTGAGGCCATTGTGGAGCCGCAGTGTCTTCAAGACAAAGCGCAGCTCATAAATGATCAATTAATGTCCTGAATTAAAGATTTAATGACTGAATTATCTTTCTGCGCAGCCCGGGCCCGCGCTGAGGCCTCAGGCCTGGGCTCGGTTGCCGTGGCAACCAGGGAGGGCTGTGGGCGCCGCTTCTTGGATGCTGCCGGCGATGACGTGGCGGGTAAGGGGGGGATGGACGGGGCGCGGCTCCCCCGCCCACCACGAATCTTTTGGGGGGTCCCGCGTCAGGGAGGGGCTCCCGCGTGGGCCGGGGGCGTCCCCAGAGACCCCCGTGCGCCCCTTTTCCCTCTCGCCGCCATTTTGGAAGCGGGCGGGGAGGCCGCGCCGCGCGCCGCCATTTTGGGTGCTGGGAGGCGCGGTTTTGAAGCTGGCGGGGGCGCAGGGCGCATGCGCGGGTGTCATGGCGGCGCCCAGAGGAAGGTATGGGCGCCGCCATGTTGGGTGTGGGGCCCTGAGGGGTCTGAGTTCTTCTTTCTTTTTCTCTTCATCCTCATTTCTTCTTTTTCCTCCTCTTCCCTGTTATTGTTCCCCCTTTTCCTCCTTCCCCTTCCTCCCCTTTTTCTTCCCCCAGACCCCAAATTCCTCTCTGTGCCCACTCCCCATCCCCACTTCCCCCCCACATCTCCCACCCCCCAAATCCCCATCCCAAATTTCTCTTCCTCCCACCTTAATTTTTGTGAAACCCCCATCCTCCCAAATCCCATTTCTCTCGGGACCCCCAAAGAAGAGTCCCGACCCTGTCTGTGCCGCCAAGTGTTTATTTGGGGGGGGGAACACCCCGAAATTGGGGGAACCCTCCCTTTAACCCCCCAGGGGGTCCCTTAGAGCCGAAATTTGGGTGGGGGTTGGTGCTGAGGGAGGGGAACCCCCAGAATTTGTCATGGGGAGAGGTGAGAGATTAATTTTTGGGTGTGTCCCGAAGTTTGAGGGGGGTCCCCATTTTGAGGAGGGGACCGATGGGGGAGGGGAACCCTGGGGTGATTTTAGAGGGGGACTCTCCCCCTTCCCCTATTCCAGAACCTTCCCTGAGTCCAGCCTTGAAGCCCTCAAACCCCCCCCACTTCTGAGCTGGGATCCCCCCAAGGCTTTTTTTTGGGGAGGGTCCCAAATTTAGGGGGGAGTTCCCAGCTCTGGGTGGACCCAAAAACCCCCAAATTGTCCCCACCCCCCTCATCTCCGCCTCATTCCCGGGGTGAAATCGGCCCTAATTTTTTATGGGGGTGGCCTGAAAATTGAGGAGGGGTCCCCCAAAATGTCGAGGGGGATCAGAGGAGGGCGCAGAAGAATTTCTTCTCGCGGAAGGGATTTTCAGAGGTGGGGACGGGGGTGAGCAGGGGATCCTCGCAGGCGTGAGCCTCGCAGTAACTCAGGAGTTCTGCGGCTGCCTTGGACACCTGGATGGGGGAGAACGGGCTCAGGGACCCCTGGAATGTCCCTGGGATTCAGCAAAACACCCCTGGAATTCGTAAATCCCTCCCTGAGCACAAATCTTCACCCCTGGAACACAGAATTCAACTCTGAAATGCTAAAAAACCACCTGGAAACGGCAAAAAAATGCACCCAGGATGCCCAAAAATGCTCCTGGAACCCCAAATTCGACCTGGAAATCCCAAAACCAATCTGGAACCCCAAAAAACGCCACTGAAGCCACGAAAATACCCTTTGGAACCACAAGAAACACCCCTAAAATTCACCCAAGCCACTGAAAATGCCAAACCCAGGCCCTGAATCCCTAAATCCAGCCTTGAAATCCCAAACCCACTCCTGAAACGCCAAATTAAACCCCTCAAATCCCAAATTCAACCCCTCAAACCCCAAATTCAACTCCTGAAATCCCCAAATTCAACTCTGGAACCCTCAAATCCCCTCCAGAATCCTCAAATCCACCCCTAGAGATCCCAAATCCCTCCCTTGGGCACCTGGGCTGGGGCAACACAGGGTCAGGGACCCCAAAACCACACCTGGAAACCCCAAAACTGCACCTGGAGCTCCCCCAAACACCCCCTGAATCCCAAAATCCAACCCTGAATTCCTAAAATCCACCCCTGGAATCCCAAATCCTGCCCTTCCTTCCCAGCCCCTCCCAAATCCCTTTTTACCCCCCCAAATCTCTGTTTAACCCCTCAAATCCCATTTAAATCCCCCCAAATCCCATTTCCACCCCCAAAATTCCCTTTCTTTACCCCCAAACTCCCATAAAACATCCTCAAATCCCATTTTACTCCCTAACCCCAGCCTCATTTCCCATTTTTATTCCCCTGAAATCCTATTTAAATCCCTATTTACCCCCAAATCCCCCCCCAAACCCCCCCATAACCCCTCCCAATCCTCCTTCTGCCCCCCTAAATCTCCGTTTTGCACCCCAAAATTTCCATTTCACCCCGAAATTTATTTGACCCCCCCCCCAAAATCCCCATTTTCCCCCGGACCTTGACCCGGCAGAGGCTGGCCTCGATCTTCAGCTGCTCCACCATTTTCCGGGCCTGGCCCACGCTCAGGGTGCTGCTGGGGGGGGGCTCGCCCTTCATGGGGGGGCTGCGGGGGCACCCCCAAATTTGGGAACCCCCCTCAAAACCAAAAACCCCCAAAATCCTCAAAACTCCCCCCAAAATTCCGCCCTTTCCCCCAAAAAAATCTCCCATAAATGCGATGTTTCCCCCTCCCTAAAAAAAAAAAATTCTCCCCTAAAATCCTTCCCCAAAAAACCCAAATTAATCCCCCCCCAACATAAAATTTGGGATCCTCACAAAGAACCAAAAACCTCAGTACCCAAAAACTTAAAAAAAAAAAAAAAAAAAAAATTAAAAATACCCCATAATAAAAATCCACCCAAAAATCCCTGAGGAAAAATGGCATTTCAGCCCCCTCAAATCCTCCTCCAAAATCCCAAATTTCCCTCCTACAAAATTCCCCCCCAAAATCCCAAATTTTCATCCCCATTTCCCTTCGAGCTCCTCCCCCTCCTCCTCCATTTCCTCCCCCAAAATCCCCCCCAGGACCCCAAAATTTCCCCCCAGGATCCTCCCCTCAACCCCAGCTCGAATTTCCTCCCCACACCCCAAAACCCCATCCCGGATCCCCCCAAAAATCCCAAATTTCAGCCCCTGCACCCCAAATCCCCCCCCCCAAATTCCCTCCCCGATCCTCCCCTCCTCTTCCCCCCCAAATTTCCGCCCCCCCCCATTCTGACCCCCCCAAAATCTTCCCCCGGATCCCCAAAATCGCCCCCAAATTTTCATCCCCAGGACCCCCCCAAACCCCCCCAGGACCCCAAATTCCCTCCCCCATCTCCCCTCCCTCCCCCGTTTTCCCCAAATCCCCCCCAAATTTCCCGGGATTTCCGCCCCCCTTCTCCCCCCCAGTCCCCTCCCCCACCCCCTAGGACCCCCCAAATCCTCCCCGCCCCTCCCCCACCTGTGCAGGACCCGCGGCCGCTCCGGTCCCGGCGATGCTCGGAGGGGGCGGGGCCGGCGGGGGTGGGGAGGGGAGGGGGCCACGCCCTTGCCCCTCCCCCACTTCACCCCCTCCTTCCCCCCTCCCCAATTTTGGGGGGGCTTTAAAACCCCGCCCCTCCCCCCCCAAAAAAATGGGGAGGGGGTGCAGGGGGGGAGGGGTGAGGTTAAGGAGACCCCCCCCAAAATTTTACCCCCCACCCCCCCCCAGCCCCGCCCCCAATTGCCCCAAATGTTCCCCTGGAGCCCCCAAAATTCCCCAAAATCCCCCAAATCTTCCCCCGACCCCCCCCAAAACCCCCTCAGGACCCCGCTATGCCCTCAAGGAGCATCCTCAGCCCCGCTAAAAAAAATCCCCAAAATTCACCAAAAACCCCTGAAATTCCCCCCTCGAAAAAATATATTAAAAAAAAATTAAAAAAAGAAATAAAAATTAAAAAATCCCCCCCCTGTTGCCAAGGGAACGGGGCGGGGCCCGGCGGGGCCGCAGTGGGCGGGGCTGGGGGCGGGGCGTCGCAGTGGGCGGAGCCAATGAAGAGCTGAGTTAAATGAGGGGCGGGGTTAAGGATGGATTGACCAATCAGGTAAGGCGTGGGTGGGGCTTGCAGCCGGAAGTGGCGGGGCCGGGGGCGTGGCCAGGGCGTGGCGGGAAGCGAGAGGCGCCGACATTCGGTAAGGGACCCAAAAACCCCGAAATTATCCCAAAAATCCACCCCAAAACCCCAAAATTCACCTCAAAAACCGCCGGAATCGCATTCGGGACCCCCAAAAACCCCAAAAATCCCCCTGAGAAATCTCACATCCACAAAAATTACCTCAGAATCTCCTCCGGGACCCCGAAAATTTTCACCGCAACTCCAAAAATTGGCCCAAAATCTCCTCAGGGCCCCCCCAAAACCCCTCCGGAACCCCTAAAATCCCCCCAAATCTTCCTCAAATCCCCCTCTGGGACCTCGAAATCCCAAAAAACCACCCCAAAATTCTCCCTAAACTCCCCCAAATCCCTCTCGGGAGCCCCGAAATCCCCAAAATTGCCCAAAATCGCCCCAAAAAGGCCCCAAAAATTTCCCAAAAATCCTCCCTGGCACCCCAAAACCTCGCGTTCCCCCCGCGATTTCGGGGCTGGGGAAGGAATTTCGGGAATGCCCAAAAAAAGTTTGGGAATCCTCCTGGGATTTTGGGAATCCCGCAGGGATTCTGAGGCAATTCTGGGGCGGGCCCAGAGCTTTGGAAAGTTCCCGATAAATTTTGGGATTTCCTCCAAATTTCGGGCTGGGGGAGGGGAATTTTGGGAATCTCCCACAAAATTTGGGGTTGGGGGTGGGAATTTTGGGGTTCCCATAAATTCCGGGATTGTGAATTTTGGGGTACCCAGAGATTTTTGGGTTTTTCCCCCTTAAATTTTGGGACAGGGGTTGGAATTTTTGGGTTCCCGTTAATTTCGGGGTCGGGAATTCTGGGTTTCCCCCCCTAAATTTTGGGACACGGGTTGGAATTTTGGGTTGGGGGAGGGAATTTTGGAGTTCCCATAAATTCCGGGATTATGAATTTTGGGATTCCCCCCCAAATTTCGGGACAGGGCTGGGAATTTTTGGGTTCCCGTTAATTTCGGGGTCGGGAATTTTGAGTTGGGGGAGGAAATTTTGGGTTCCCCCATCGATTTTAGAGTTTCCCTCACCTCTAAATTTTGGGACAGGGGCTGGAATTTCGGGGTTCCCATAAATTTCGGGGTCGGGAATTTTTGGGTTGGGGGAGGAAATTTCGGGATTGTGAATTTTGGGTCCCCCCCCAAAATTTTGGGACAGGGTCGGGAATTTTGGGTTGGGTGAGGAAATTTTGGGGTTTCCATAAATTTCAGGGTCAGGAATTTTGGGGTTCCCCCATCGATTTTAGGGTTTCCCCCTGTTAAATTTTGGGGCAGGGGTTGGAATTTTGGGGTTCCCGTTAATTTCGGGCTCGGGAATTTGGGATTCGGGAGGAAATTTTGGGGTTTCCCTGAATTTTAGGGTCGGGAATTTCGCGGTTCCCATAAATTTCGGGGTCGGGGTCGGGAATTTTGGGTTGGGAGAGGAAATTTTGGGGATCCCCCATCGATTTTAGGAGTTTTCCGCCTAAATTTTAGGACAGGGGGTGGAATTTTTGGGTTCCCGTAAATTTCGGGGTCGGGAATTTTGGGTTTCCCCCCCTAAATTTTGGGACAGGGTCGGGAATTCTGGGTTGGGGGAGGGAATTTTGGAGTTCCCACAAATTCCGGGATTGTGAATTTTGGGGTTCTACCGTCGATTTTAGGGTTTCCTCCCCTAAATTTTTGGGGCAGGGGTGGGAATTTTGGGTTCCCGTTAATTTCGGGCTCCGGAATTTGGGATTCGGGAGGAAATTTTGGGGTTTCCATGAATTTTAGGGTCGGGAATTTTGGGGTTTCCATGAATTTTAGTGTCGGGGTCGGGAATTTTGGGGTTCCCCCATCGATTTTAGGAGTTTTCCGCCTAAATTTTGGGACAGGGGATGGAATTTTTGGGTTCCCGTTAATTTCGGGGTCGATAATTTTGGGTTGGGGGAGGAAATTTTGGGAATCTCCCATCGATTTTAGGGTTTCCCCTCCTAAATTTTTGGGATAGGGGTGGGAATTTTTGGGCTTCCCACAAATGTCGGAGTTGTGAATTTTGGGGTTCCCTCGTTGATTTTAGGATTTCCACCCCCGTAAATTTTGGGAGAGAATTTTGGGATTCCCATAAATTTCGGGGTCGGGAATTTTTGGGTTGGGTGAGGAAATTTTGGGGTTCCCATAAATTTTAGGGTCGGGAATTTTGGGTTCCCCCCCCAAATTTTGGGACAGGGGTGGGAATTTTGGAGTTCCCATAAATTTTAGGGTCGGGAATTTTGGGTTCCTCCCCCAGATTTCAGGACGGGGGGGCACTCGTTTTTTTGGGAGGGTGGGGGCGGTGCCGAGCCGCTCCCTCCCCTCCCCCTGACCCCTCCCCGTCCCCTCCCCGCAGCTCCTCCCCCCCATGGGGTTCCCTCTCGCTCCCCCCGCCCGCGATGGCTCCGGGGGTCTCGGCGCCGCCCCCGGGGCTGCCCTGGGCGGTTCCGGTGCTGCGGGGCGCTCAGGTGCTGCGGCGGGCGCTGCTGCGGGCGGGGCTGGGGCTCAGCCTGGCGCTGCTGCTGCTCTGGGCCTCGCTGTTCCTGTATGGCTCCTTCTACTGGGCCTACCTGCCCGCGGCCGCCGTGGTGAGGCCGCTGCACCTGGGATTCAGGTGAGTGCACCTGGGGGAGCCCTGTACTCCTGGGATTCAGGTGAGTGTAGTGAGGCCGCTGCACCTGGGCTTCAGGTGAGTGTGGGAATGGGGGACTGGGCCTACCTGCCCATGGCAGCCGTGGTGAGGCCGCTGCACCTGGGGTTCAGGTGAGTGCACCTGGGGCACATCTGGGCTTCAGGTGAGTGCAGGGATGGGGGGCACACCTGGGATTCAGGTGATGTGGGGCACACCTGGGCTTCAGGTGAGTGCACCTGGGGGAGCCCTGTACACCTGGGCTTCAGGTGAGTGTGGGAATGGGGGGCACACCTGGGATTCAGGTGAGTGTACCTGGGATTCAGGTAAGTGCTCCTGGGGGAACCCTGCACACCTGGGATTCGGGTGAGTGTGGTGAGACCCCTGCACCTGGGATTCAGGTGAGTGCTCCTGGGGCACATCTGGGCTTCAGGTGAGTGCAGGGATGGGGGACTGGGCCTACCTGCCCATGGCAACTATGGTGAGACCGCTGCACCTGGGGTTCAGGTGAGTGCTCCTGGGGCACACCTGGGATTCAGGTGAGTGTGGGAATGGGGGACTGGGCCTACCTGCCCATGGCAGCTATGGTGAGGCCGCTGCACCTGGGGTTCAGGTGAGTGCACCTGGGGCACACCTGGGATTCAGGTGAGTGTGGGAATGGGGGGCACACCTGGGATTCAGGTGAGTGCACCTGGGGGCACACCTGGGATTCAGGTGAGTGTACCTGGGGGAGCCCTGTATCCCTGGGATTCAGGTGAGTGTGGGAATGGGGGACTGGGCCTACCTGCCCGCGGCAGCCGTGGTGAGGCCGCTGCACCTGGGCTTCAGGTGAGTGTACCTGGGATTCAGGTGAGTGCACGGATGGGGGGCACACCTGAGCTTCAGGTAAGTGTGGGGGGAGCCCTGTACACCTGGGCTTCAGGTGAGTGTGGGAATGGGGGGCACACCTGGGCTTCAGGTGAGTGCTCCTGGGATTCAGGTGAGTGTGGGGGGAACCCTGGGATTCAGGTGAGTGCACCTGGGGGAGCCCTGCACCCCTGGGATTCACGTGAGTGTGGGACACACCTGGGCTTCAGGTGAGTGTGGGGGAACCCTGTACACCTGGGCTTCAGGTGAGTGCAGGGATGGGGGACACACCTGGGCTTCAGGTGAGTGTGGGAATGGGGGACTGGGCCTACCTGCCCGCGGCCGCCGTGGTGAGGCCGCTGCACCTGGGATTTTCAGGTGAGTGCAGGGATGGGGGGCACACCTGGGCTTCAGGTGAGTGCTCCTGGGGGAGCCCTGCACCCCTGGGATTCAGGTGAGTGCTCCTGGGATTCAGGTGAGTACAGGGATGGGGGGCACACCTGGGCTTCAGGTGAGTACGAGGGGGTGGGGGACCTGTCCTCTTGTACGGGCAAGATTGGAATTGGGCACCTGGGGCAGGTGGGGCAGGGGGGCTCAGGTGGGTCCAGAGATGGGTTTTGGGGGCTCAGGTGTGTCTGGAGAGGCTCAGGTGTGTTCGGGGGGATTTTGGGGGCTCAGGTGTGTCTGGGGGATTTTTGGGGGGTCTCAGGTGTGTCTGGGGGTGGGGTTTTGGGGGGCTCAGGTGTGTCTGGGGGGGCTCAGGTGTGTTTGTGGAGGGGGTTTGGGGGGTCCAGGTGTGTCTGGGGGGGGTTTGGGGGTTTCAGGTGTGTCTGGGGGGGTTTTTGGGGGGGCTCAGGTGGATCTGGGGGTGTTTTGGGGGGCTCAGGTGTGTCTGGGGACTCCAGGGATTTTTGGGGGGTGTCTAAATAGGAAATTTGCGATGAGTGACCCTAAAATAATCCTTAAAAAAATCTAAAAAAAATTCCTGTTGTTTTCCCTGAGCACACCTGGGCCAGGTGAGGTTTTGGGGGGAGGTTGGACCCCAGTTTTGCCCCCCTGACACCAAATTTCCCCCCCCAGGTCGGACTGTGACCGCCCCGGCCCCGAGCTCTGCTCCTTCCCCTCGGCCAACGTGTCCCTGCTGGGGGAGCACCGCGAGAAGGTCCCAAAATCCCAAATTTTGGGGGGGCTGGGGCTGGGGAGGGGCTCCAAAACACCCCAAAAATGTGGGGGGATGGGGGGCTGAAATACCCCAAAAATGTGGGGGGATGGGGGGCTAAAATACCCCAAAAATGTGGGGGGGATTTGGGGCCCAAATATCCCGAAATTGGGAGGGATTTGGGGTTGGGTGTGGTCCTAAAAACACGGGGGGAGTGTGGGGGTTGGGCTCCACACCTGCCCCAGGTGAATCCCGGCCCCTCCCAGGTGTCCCAGCCCTGCTGGGTGTGGCTCCTGCCCCACCCAGGTGTGTCCCAAGTGTTCCCAGCCACACCCAGGTGCACCTGGACACCCAGGTGTGTCCCTGCCCAGCTGTCCCAGGTGTATCCAGGTATATCCAGGTGTGCCCCAGGTGTGTCCCTGCCCTGCTGTCCCAGGTGTGTCCAGGTGTGTACAGGTGTGCCCCAGGTATATCCAGGTGTGTCCCAGGTGTATCCAGGTGTGCCCCAGGTGTATCCAGGTGTCCCCAGCTGTGCCCAGCTCCCCCAGGTGTATCTAGGTGTGTCCCAGGTGTCCCCAGCTATGTCCCAGGTATATCCAGGTGTGCCCCAGCTGTGCCCCAGGTGCCCCAGGTATATCCAGGTGTGCCCCAGGTGTATCCAGGTGTGTCCCCAGGTGCCCCAGCTGTCCCCAAGTGTATCCAGGTGCCCCAGGTGTATCCAGGTGTGCCCCAGGTGTATCCAGGTGTGTCCCAGCTCCCCCAGCTGTCCCCAGGTGTGTCCCAGGTGTCCCCAGGTATATCCAGGTGCCCCAGGTGTATCCCAGGTGTATCCAGGTGTCCCCAGGTGTGTCCCAGGTGTATCCAGGTGTGCCCCCAGGTGTCCCCAGGTGCCCCAGCTGTACCCAGGTGTCCCCCAGGTGCTGCTCTACGGGCAGCTGTACCGGATCTCGCTGGAGCTGGAGCTGCCGGAGTCGCCGGTGAATCGCGAGCTGGGGATGTTCATGGTGACCCTGACCTGCTACGGCAGCGGCGGCAAAACCCTGGCCACGGCCGCCAGATCGGTCAGGGGGGTTTGGGAATTTGGGATTGGGGTTTGGGATTGGGGATTTGGGGATTTGGGATTTGGGGATTTGGGGTTTGGGATTTGGGACAGCTGAGCCCCTGGCCACGGCCGCCAGATCGGTCAGGGGGGTTTGGGATGGGAGATTTGGGTTTGGGGTCTCGGATTTAGGATTTGGGGATTGGGGATTTGGGAGTGGCCCCTGGCCACGGCCGCCAGATCGGTCAGGGGGGTTTGGGAATTTGGGATTGGGGTTTGGGATTGGGGGTTTGGGGTTTGGGATTTGGGATTGGCCCCTGGCCACGGCTGCCAGATTGGTCAGGAGGGTTTGGGGTTTGGGTTGGTGGGGTTTGAGTGGATTTGGGGTGGGTCTGTGGGTTTGGGTTTGTGGAGTTTGAGTGGATTTTGGGGTGGGTTTGGGGTGGGTCTGTGGGTTTGGGGTGGGTTTGGGGTGGGTCTGTGGGTTTGGGGTGGGTTTGGGGGTCAGGTTGGTGGGATTTGGGGGTGGGTTTGGGGTTCGGGTTTGTGTGGGTTCGGGTTTGGGGTTCAGGTTGGTGGGTCCGTGGGTCTGGGGTTTGGTTTTGTGGGTTTTGAGTGGATTTGGGGTTTGGGGTTCGGGTCTGTAGGTTTGGGGTTTGGATTTGGGGTGATTTGGGGTTCGGGTTTGGGGTTCAGCTCTGTGGCTCCGTGGGTCTCGGTTTGGGTTGGTGGATTTGGGGTGGGTCTGTGGGTTTGGGTTTGGGGTTCGGGGTGGTGGGTCTGGGTGGATTTGGGGTGGGTCTGTGGGTTTGGGGTTTGGGGTGGTGGGTCTGGGTGGATTTGGGGTGGGTCTGTGGGTTTGGGGTTTGGGGTTCGGGATGGTGGGTCTGGGTGGATTTGGGGTGGGTCTGTGGGTTTGGGTTTGGGGTTCGGGGTGGTGGGTCTGGGTGGATTTGGAGTGGGTCTCTGGGTTTGGGTTTGGGTTTGGGGTTCGGGGTGGTGGGTCTGGGTGGATTTGGGGTGGGTCTGTGGGTTTGGGTTTGGGGTTCGGGGTGGTGGGTCTGGGTGGATTTGGGGTGGGTCTGTGGGTTTGGGGTTTGGGGTGGTGGGTCTGGGTGGATTTGGAGTGGGTCTCTGGGTTTGGGTTTGGGTTTGGGGTTCGGGGTGGTGGGTTTGGGTGGATTTGGGGTGGGTCTCTGGGGTGGGGTGGCTCCGTGGCCCAGCCCCATTAACCCCTTGTGCCCCCCCAGGCCATGCTCCATTTGGGGTGGATTGGGGTTTGGGGTTCAGCTCCATGCCCCAGCCCCATTAACCCCTCGTGCCCCGCCCCCAGGCCATGCTCCATTTGGGGTGGGTTTGGGTTCAGGTTTGGGGTTCAGCTCCATGCTCCAGCCCCGTTAACCCCTCGTGCCCCCCCAGGCCATGCTCCATTTGGGGTGGGTTTGGGTTCAGGTTTGGGGTTCAGCTCCATGCTCCAGCCCCATTAACCCCTCGTGCCCCGCCCCCAGGCCATGCTCCATTACCGCTCGCGGCTGCTCCGCGCTCTGCACACCGCGGCCTTCGCCGGGCTCCTCCTCAGCGGCTTCACCGAGCAGAGCCAGACCCTGGAGCTGGAGCTGCTGGGGCGCTACCGCGAGGACCCCGTGAGACTGGGGGGGTTTATGGGGTCTGGGGGGGATTTAGGGGGTCTGGGGGGGTTATGGGATATTTTTTGGGTTGTTTTTGGGGTATTTTTGGGTTATTTTTGCGATATTTTTGGGATAATTTTGGGGTGGTTTTGGGCTATTTTTTGTTGTTTTTTGTGCGTTTTGCTGGTCTCAGTGGGATGTTTTTGGGTTCTTTTTTGGGGTATGTTTTGTTGTTTTTGGGGTGTTTTGGTGGTCTCAGTGGGATGTTTTTGGGGTATTTTTGGTTGGTTTTGGGGTGTTCGGGGCATCTCAGTGAGATGTTTTTGGGATATTTTTTGGGATTTTGAGGTTATTTTTGGGGTGTTTTGCTGGTCTCACGGGATGTTTTTGGGGTCCCCCCAGTACACCCCGACCGTGGGGGCGTTCGTGGAGGTTCGCAGCCGGCGGGTGCAGCTCTACGGGGCGCGGCTGCGCGTGCACGCACACTTCAGCGGCCTCAGGTACCCCCACACCTGTGTCACACACCTGTGTCACACACCTGTGTCACACACCTGTGTCACACACCTGTGTCATACCTGTGTCACACCTGTGTCACAGCTGCCCCTCCCTCACTTCAGCGGCCTCAGGTACCCCCACACCTGTGTCACACACCTGTGTCACACCTGTGTCACACCCACCCCTCCCTCACTTCAGCGGCCTCAGGTACCCCCACACCTGTGTCACACACCTGTATCACACACCTGTATCACTCCTGTCCTACCTGTGCAACACCTGTGTCTCACCTGTGTCACACCTGCCCCTCCCTCACTTCAGCAGCCTCAGGTACCCCCACACCTGTCCCTGTGTCACACACCTGTGTCACACCTGTGTCACACCTGTGTCACACCTGCCCCTCCCTCACTTCAGCGGCCTCAGGTACCCCCACACCTGTGTCTCACCTGTCCCTATCACACCTGTGTCACACCTGTCCCAGTGTCTCACCTGTATCACACACCTGTCCCAGTGTCACACACCTGTCCCTATCACACCTGTCCCAGTGTCTCACCTGGCACACACCTGTCTCACCTGTCCCAGGTACCTCCTGTCCCACTCCCTGCTGTGTCACACACCTGTCCCAGTGTCACACACCTGTATATCACACCTGTCCCTGTCCCACCTGTCCTAGGTACCTCGTGTCCCACTCCCTGCTGTGTCACACACCTGTATCACACCTGTCCCTGTCCCACCTGTCCCAGGTACCTCCTGTACCACTCCCTGCTGTGTCACACACCTGTATCACACCTGTCCCTGTCCCACCTGTCCCAGTGTCACACACCTGTATCACACCTGTCCCAGTGTCACACACCTGTCCCAGTGTCACACACCTGTATCACACCTGTCCCTGTGTCACACCTGTCCCTATCACACCTGTGTCACACCTGTCCCTGTCCCAGGTACCTCCTGTACCACTTCCCGCTGACCTCGGCCGTGCTGGGCGTGGCCGGGAACTGGACGCTGCTGGCCCTGCTGACCCTCGGGGGGTACCTGCAGTGGGGGAGGGGCCCGCGCCGGCCCCGCCCCGCCCAGGTGAGCTGGGATTGGGGGAGGGGCTCCGGGCCGGGCTCACCTGAGGGGCCACGCCCAACTGAGCCCCTCCCCCACCTCTGACAGGAGCTCCGGAGCCAGGGAGGAGCCCCCGGGGAGGGGGAGGGGACAGGTGAGAGGGGAGGGGGAGGGGACAGGTGAGAGGGGAGGGGGAGGGGTGGGGGGGTTCCAGATTTGGGGAATTTTGGGGGGAATTTTGGGAGTTTTTGGGGGGAATTTTGGGAATTTTTTGGGTAGTATTTTGGGGGATTTTGGATTTTTTTTGGAATTTTGGGGGAGGATGTTTAGGAGGGATTTGGGGAATTTTAAGGAGATTTTGGAGCAGATTTTTGGGAATTTTCTGTGGGGAGATTTTGGATATTTTTGGGGATTTGGGGGAGGATTTTTTGGGGGGGATTTTAAGGAAATTTTGGAGCAGATTTTGGGGATATTTTGGATTGGGAGGGGAGTTTTGGGAAGATTTTTGGGAAATTGGGGGAGGAGATTTTGGGGGATTTTAGGGGAGATTTTGGGGGGATCTTGGGAAGAATTTGGGAGAATTTCAGGAAATTTGGGAGGATTTTCAGGGAATTTGAGGAGGGATTGGGAGGGATTTTGGGGTGGGATTTTGGAGGGAATTTTGGTGGGAATGTTTTTTGGGTGGGGGGGTGTTCAAGGTGATTTCTCCCCTCCCCCCACCCCCAGACGTTTCAGCGCCCCCCCAAAATTCGGAGCCGCCCGAAATCGTGGGAGCCTCGGAGCCGAGCCAAGGTGGGGGAGGGGCAGCGCCCCCAGACCCAAATTCTGAGTGGGGGGAGGGGGGAGGGGCTTGAAGGGGGGGTGGGAGCTCAAAAAGGGGGGGGGGAGGGGCCCAAATTTGGGTCTGGGGGCGCTGACCGCCCCTCCCCCCGCAGACCCCGCCCTGCTCAGCGCCGCCAACGCCCCCCCCAAGGAGGGAGAGGGGCAGGACGAGGAGGGGGAGGAAGAGGGAGAGGAGGAAGAGGGGGTCACCCCCACGCCCCTCCCCCCACTCCTGGACGCCCCCTCCCCTCGCCAGCGCCACGTCTGCTCCAGCTCCTGAACCCCTCCCCCAAATTCGGGGGGATCACAATAAAGGCCTTGACCCCTTCCCCACCTTCTCCCCAGTTTTGGGGGATCTCAATAAACGCTTGGACCCTTCCCCCACATCCCCAAAAATGAGTTTGGTGTTGATTGGAATGGGGGGAGGGGAATTGAGTGGGAGGGGGAGAGATGAGACCCCCAAAATCCTCCTCAAATCCCCCAAAGGAGCCCCCAAATCCCCCTCAAGAACCCCAAAAATCCCCCTCCACACCCCCAAATCCCCTCTGAACCCCCCAGAACCTCCCCAGCACCGAACCCCAGGACGAATCCGCTCCCCGGGTGAGAATTTGGGGTTCGGGGGGATTTTGGGTGAATTTTGGGGTCACTCGGTGAATTTGGGGGCGGTCGCGTTCCCGCGCGTTTTGTCCCGGCCCGGCCGCCGTCGCCGTCCCCACGTGACCTCCCCACGTGACCTCCCCACGTGACGCGCCGCCCGGAGCCGCCATGATGGCGGCGGAGAGCGGAGCCGAGCGCGGCCGCGCCTTGGAGGCGCTGCTGGAGATGGGATTCGGTGCCCGGCGCGCGTGAGGGCGGCGACACCGCGGGGACACCCGGGGGGCACCGGGGGAGGGGAGGGGGCGCGGCCGGGGGTGGCCGCTAACGGGAGAAGGGGCGGGGATGGGGTTTGGGAGATGTTTGGGGTGTCCCGGGGTTTTGGGGGGTCCCGGGAAGGCCTCGGAGCCTCCCCCCAACCCCCGTGACCCCCCCGGTCCCGCAGGGCGAAGGCGCTGGCGCTGACCGGGAACCGCGGAGTTGAACCGGCCATGGACTGGTGAGGGGGGGGACCCCAAAAACCCCAAATCCTGCCGGCTCTCCCCAAATCCCCCCCTCATTTTCGGGACCCCCCAATTCCCCCCCCCCTCATTTTCGGGACCCCCTCCCCGCAGGCTGGTGGCTCACGAGGACGATCCCGACTCGGACTCGGACCCCGAACTCCCCACGGATTTGGGGGCGCTCGCCTCGATCCTGGGGGCGCCCCGGCAGCCGCCGGCGGAGCAGGACGAGACGCAGAAGTGAAGTTTGGGGGTTGGAAATTTGGGGTTCCAGGGGGGATTGGGGGGTTCAGGGTGGGATTTCGGCGTTCGAAGGGGGATTTAGGGGTTCGGGAGGAATTTGGGGGGTTTCAGGGCGGGAATTGGGAGGTCCAGGAGAGGAATTTCGGGCTTCAGAGAAGGATTTCGGGGAATGTTTGGCAGCTCCCCCCGGGATTTGGGGGTTCGGGAGGGACTCGGGGGTTTCCAGGCGGGATTTTGGGGTGCTCTCCCCAATCCGGGGGTCCCCCAGGCTGCTGACGGAGGCGGGGCAGGAGCGGGAGCGGCGGCGGCGGGGGCAGGAGCTGACCAAGCTCCGGGAGTGGCGGCGGGACGAGGAGCGGCGCCGCGCGGCCGAGGAGCGGCGGCGGGACCGGGCCGAGGAGCGCGCGGCTCGGTGAGACCCCAGCCCCAAAAAAAAAACCCCCAAAAATCCAAAACTTTTTGGGGAAATCCCGAAATTTTCCCTCAGGAATTCCCGCGCTGAGTCCTCCGGGCCGCCAGGGGGCGCCTTCTCAACCAGGAACATTTTGGGGGCCCCAAAAACCCCTCAGGACCCCCCCGAATTTCGGGATCCCCCCCCAGATTCCCACCCTCCAACCTTTGGGGACCCTCCCAAAGCCCCCATTAAACCTCAGGGTGCTGCCCCAAAAACTTCCACCCCCTTCACTCAGATTTCTGCAGCCCCCTCAAACTTTTAGGGATCCCCAAAGTTTCTGTGAACCCCCGAAAATTTGGGGATCCCCCCCAATTCCCACAGGCAGAGAGTGCGGGAGAAGATCGAGCGGGACAAGGCGGAGCGAGCGCAGAGGGTGAGTGAGATCCAGAGGATTTTGGGGGAGATCCCAAAGGATTTGGGGGGAAATCCCAAAGATTTTGGGGGATCCCAAAGGATTTTGGGGGCCCTGCCGGGATCCCCTGAGGACCCTTTGGGATCCAGCACCCCAGGATCCCCCCCAGTCCCATTTTTCCTCCCCAGTTCGCCCCAGTTTCCCCCAGCCCAGCCCCAGTGACCCCCCAGGAGCCTCCAGCACCGCGGGAATACGACCAGTGCCGGATCCAGGTGCGGATTTTGGGGATCCCTGGGGGGGTTCTGGGGGGTCCCAGGGGGTCCCCGAGGTGTCCCTGACCCCGCTGGGCCCGGCCCAGGTGCGGCTGCCGGACGGGCGGGCGCTGGCCCAGAGCTTCCGCGCGCGGGAGCCGCTGGCGGCCGTGCGGCTCTTTGTGGAGCTGCACCGGGATACTGGGAGCACTGGGAGCGCTGGGAATGGCACTGGGAGCCCCCCCGAGCCCTTCAGCCTCCGCACGGCCTTTCCTCGGCGCCTCTTCACCGAGGAGGACATGGAGAAACCTCTGCAGGAGCTGGGTCAGCACTGGGGGGAGCCTGGGGAGGGTTCAGGAGGTCTCTGAGGGGATTTGGGGAGTTTGGGGAGGGTTCAGGGCGTCTCTGAGGGGATCTGGGGAGGGTTCAGGGGTCTCTGAGGGGATTTGGGGAGGGTTCAGGGGGTCTCTGAGGGGATTTGGGGAGGGTTCAGGGGTCTCTGAGGGGATTTGGGGAGGGTTCAGGGGTCTCTGAGGGGATTTGGGGAGGGTTCAGGGGTCCCTGAGGGGGTTTGGGGAGGGTTCAGGGGTCCCTGAGGGGTTTGGGGTGAGTTCAGGGAGGGTTCAGGGGGTCCTTGAGGGGTTTGGGGTGAGTTCAGGGAGGGTTCAGGGGGTCTCTGAGGGGGTCTGGGGAGGGTTCAGGGGTCCCTGAGGGGTTTGGGGTGAGTTCAGGGAGGGTTCAGGGGTCTCTGAGGGCATTTGGGGAGGGTTCAGGGGACTCTGAGGGGATTTGGGGAGGGTTCAGGGGGTCTCTGAGGGGATTTGGGGAGTTTGGGGAGGGTTCAGGGGGTCTCTGAGGGGATTTGGGGAGGGTTCAGGGGTCTCTAAGGGGGGCTGGAGATTCCCCAGGAGGGTTTGGGGGTCCCAGGAATGGCTGAGGGGGTCTCTGGGTGGGCCTGGGGGTCCCCTGGTGGATTCAGGAAGGGTTTTGTGGGGTCGCTGATGGGATCTGGGGGTCTCTGAAGGATTTTTTGGGATTCAGGAGGGATCTTTAGGGGAGTGTAAATGTTTGAGGGGTTCGCAGATAATTTGGGGAGGGGGTCCTGGGCAGTCCTGAGGGAGTTTGGGGATTCCAGGGGGGGATTTTGGGGGATTTTTTTTGGGGTCCTAGATGTGCCCTCCCTCTTTCAGGTCTGGTTCCTTCTGCTGTCGTCATCGTGGCTAAAAAAGAGGGGAGCTGAGGGGGGGCACCCCCAAACCTCCCCAAAACCCCCAAATAAACCCCAAAAAACCCCAAATAAACCTGAGTGTTGTCTTGTCCTGAGGCCCCCTCCCCAAAAGCAGAGTTCTGGGGGGGTCCCAGCGCCTTTATTGGGGTCTCCCCTCAGGGGTTCCTGCGGTGCCAGCTGCCCACGGGGTCGGCGAGGATGACGATGCCCCAGGCCCCCAACCCTGCGGGGACAGCGGGGCTCACCTGGGGACCCTCCCCGCCCGCACCCCCTCCCCAACCCCGAACCCTCTCGGAGCCCTGGGACATTTGGGAGCTCTAGGGACAATCAGAGGATTTTAAGGAGGGTTTTGGAGGAAGTTCTGGGGAGATTTTGAGGATATCCCAGAGCCACCCTCAGCCTCTCCCCACCTCGGCTCTAAGAAACCCCACCAATTTTAGTGCCAAAACCGAGATCCCCTCTATGTCCCCGTTCCGCGCCCCCTCCCCGTTCTGCCCCGGCCCTCACCGGCGGCGAAGGTGATCTGGGCGATGGCGCCCATGGAGGGGGGGATTCCCTTTTTCATGACGCTCCGAGGGCCCTGGTACACCCAGATGGCGGCCATCAGCAGTCCCGCGCCGCTCAGCAAGCGGCAGCTCCAGCAGCCGCCGAACAGCGGCCGCGGCGAGGCCGCACCGGACCCCGGCACCGCGCCCGGAGCGGCCTCCGCGCCCTGCGGCGACATGGCGGCACCGAAAGTGATGCCGGAAGTGTCCGTGCTTTATTAAAGTCCGGGGCGTTCGCACGAAAGAGTTCCACGCGGCGCAGAAGGTTCCGGGTGGGACAGCGGGAAAGGGGCGCTGAGGGGCTCCCGGTGGTTTCCCGGTGGTGGCGTTACTTCCGCCACGGTACCTGCCGCTGCGACACATTGTCGTCGGTCTGGGCCGCCTCGCGCAGAGCCATCATGACCAGCTCATTGTGGCGCCGGCGCTCCGCCAAAACCGCGGCGTTTCCCTCGGGCTGCGCCTGCCGGACCGGGAAAAACGGAGGGGTCACCGCCGGTTCTGGTCCCCGAGGCGTCACCGCCGCCCCCGTGTCCCCGTACCTTCAGCGTCTGCTGCCGCTCCTGCTCGCCGCCCGCTATCGCCACCCACAGCATCAACCCCAGCGCGATCGGGGCAGCGCCGCGGAACAGCGCCAGCGGCCACCGCGGGTCCAGCGCCATCACCGCCGCCCTACCTGGCGCTTCCGGGGCCACTCTGGCCCGCGGGGAGAGTGGAGAGGGCGACTGGGAGGACCGGAAACTCACCCGCGCAATCTTGGATCATAGAGAAGGGGGCAAGAAAGGCGAGAGACCGCTCAGGCCGACAAAGACCATAGAGATGGCGGGTGGGAGGACCGGAAATCCCCGGGCGCCATCTTGGACCATAGAGAAGCGGGCTAGAAAGTCAGAAAACCGCTCCGGCCGCAAGAGACGATAGAGACGGCGCGTTGGAGGACCGGAAACGCCTCCTGCGCCATCTTGGATCATAGAGAAGGGGGCTAGAAAGTCAGAAAACCGCTCAGGCCGCAAGAGACAATAGAGACGGCGCGTTGGAGGACCGGAAACCCCTCCTGCGCCATCTTGGATCATAGAGAAGCGGGATAGAAAGTCAGAAAACCACTCCGGCCGCTATTGATCATAGAGACGGCATGTCGGAGGACCGGAAACTCCTCCTGCGCCATCTTGAATCATAGAGAAGCGGGCTAGAAAGCCGGGAAACCGCTCTGGCCCCTATATACAATAGAGAGGGCAGGTGGGAGGACCAGAAATTTCTCCCGCGCCATCATGGATCATAGAGAAGAGGGCTAGAAAGGCGGCAAACAGCTCCGGCCCACACAGACCATAGAGACGGCAGGTGGGAGGACCGGACACTCCCACGCGCCAACGTGGATAATAGAGAAGGGGGCAAGAAGGGCGGTAAACCGCTCCGACCCGAACAGACCATAGAGATGGCGGGTGGGAGGACCGGAAACTTCCCCCGCCCCATCCTATACCATAGAGACGTGTGCTAAAAGGCGGGAAAACACCTCCGGCCCAAAAAGACCATAGAGACGGCGAGGTAGGAGGACCAGAAACTCCCCACGCGCCGTCTTGGAGCATAGAGAAGCGGGCAAGAAAGGCGGTAGACTGCTCCGGGCCCCAGATACCATAGAGACGGCGAGAGGGAGGACCGAAAACTTCTCCTGCGCCCAATTGGCTCATAGAGAAGCGGGCAAGACAGGCAGGAAACCGCTCTGCCAGAAAGATACCATAGAGACAAACAGTTGGAGGACCGGAAATTATGCCGGCGCCATCTTGTATCATAGAGAAGGCGGCTAGAAAGGCAGGAAACCGCTCCGGCCCGTTAAGACCATAGAGAAGAAGGGTGGGAGGACCGGAAATTCCTCCCGCGCCATGTTGTATCATAGAGACGAGAACTAGAAAGGCGGTAAACCGCTCCGGCCCCTAAAGACCATAGAGAGAAAAGGTGGGAGGACCGGAAGCTCCCCCCACGCCATCTTGTACCATAGAGAAGCGGGTGGAAAGGCGGCAAACCGCTCCGGCCACCATATACCATAGAGACGGAAAGTGGGAGGACCGGAAGCTCCTACGCGCCATCTTGTATCATAGAGAAGTGGGCTAGAAAGGCGCCAAACCGCTCTGCCAGAAATTGTCCATAGAGACGGCGGGTTGGAGGACCGGAAATTCTACCCGCGCCATCTTATATCATAGAGAAGGCGGCAAGAAAGGCGGGAAACCGCTCCGGCCTTCACAAGCCATAGAGACGGCGGGTGGGAGGACCGAAAGTCTTTCCCCGATATCTGGAACCATAGAGAACGGCGCTAAAGGGGCGGGAAACCGCTCCGGCCCCCACAGATCATAGAGACGGCGGGTGGGAGGACCTGACACTCCCACGCACCAACGGGGATCATAGAGAAGGGGGCAAGAAGGGCGGCAAACCGCTCTGCCAGAAAGTGACCATAAAGACGGCGAGTGGGAGGACCGAAAACTCCCGATACGCCCTATTGGATCATAGAGAAGCGAGCAAGAAAGGCGGGAAAACGCTCCGGCCAATTAAAAACCATAGAGATGGCGAGAGGGAGGACCGGAAACTCTTTCGTGCTATCCAGTATCATAGAGAAGCGGGCTAGAAAGGCGGAGCGCTGCTCTGCCCGACAGAGACGAAAGAGATGGCGAGTGGGAGGACCGGAAACTCCCAGCGCGTCGTCTTGGAGCATAGAGAAGGGGGCTAGAAAGGCGACAGACCGCTCCGGGCCCCAGATACCATAGAGACATTGGGTTGGAAGACCGGAAACTCTTCTGCGCCATCTTGTATCATAGAGAAGTTAGCTAGAATGGCGGCAAGCCGCTCTGCCAGAAAGAGACCATAGAGAGGGCGAGTTGGAGGACCGGAAATCGTCCCGGCGCCATCTTGTATCACAGAGAATGCGGCTAGAAAGGCAAAAGACCGCTCCGGCCGCCAGATACGATAGAGAAGGAGGGTGGGAGGACCGGAAATTCCTACCGCGCCATCTTGTATAATAGAGAAGAAAGCTAGAGAGGCGGGAAACCGCTCCGGCCTCTACAGATCATGGAGAGGGGGAGTGGGAGGACCGGAAATTCTCCCAGCGCCATCTTTGACCATAGAGTGCATCGCTAAAAAGGCGGGAAACCGCTCCGCCCCCCAGAGACCATAGAGACGGTCTGTGGGAGGACCAGAAACTCTTTCGCACCATCTTGTATCACAGAGAAGCGGGCAAGAAAGGCGGGAAACCGCTCCC
Organism: Catharus ustulatus; assembly: GCF_009819885.2. Lineage (NCBI taxonomy): Eukaryota > Metazoa > Chordata > Aves > Passeriformes > Turdidae > Catharus > Catharus ustulatus. The sequence continues at coordinate 2,621,899 of NC_046252.1, forward strand.
GTCCCTAAAGACCATAGAGAGGGCGCGTGGGAGGACCGGAAACCCCCCCCAGCGCCATCTTGTATCATAGAGTAAATGTCAAGAAACGCGGGAAACCGCTCTGGCCCACATATACCATAGAGACGGCAAGTGGGATGACCGGAAACTCCCCCCGAGCCATCTTGGACCATAGAGAAGGACGCTAAAAAGTCGCGTAACCGCTCCCGCCCGTAAAGACCATAGAGACGGTCTATTGGAGGACCGGAAACTCATTCGCGCCATCTTGTATCATCGAGAAGTGGGCTAGAAAGGCTTGAAACCGCTCTGCCAGAAAGTGACCATAGAGATGGCCTGTTGGAGGACCGGAAACTCTCCCCGCGCCATCTTGTATCATAGAGAACCTGGCTAGAAATGCCGGAAACCGCTACCGCCCGTAAAGACCATAGAGACGGTCGCTGGGAGGACCGGAAAGTCTCCCAGCGCCATCTTGTATCATAGAGAAGTGGGCTAGAAAGGCGGCACACCGCTCTGCCAGAAATATACCATAGAGACGGCAAGTGGGAGGACCGGAAATTTTTCCCGCGCCATCTTGTATCATAGAGAAGCGGGTAGAAAGGCGTGTAACCCCTCTAGCCCTCAAGCACCATAGAGAGGGCGAGTGGGAGGACCGGAAACTCTCCCCGCGCCATCTTGTATCATAGAGAAGACGGTAGAAAGGCTACGGACCGCTCCGGGCCCCACATACCATAGAGACGGCAGGTGGGAGGACCGGAAATTCCTCCTGCGCCATCTTGTATCATAGAGAAGTGGGCTAGAAAGGCGGGAAACCGCTCTCGCTCGTTAAGCACCATAGACACTACGGTTGGGAGGACCGGAAACTCCCCCCGCGCCATCTTAGATCATAGAGAAGAGGGCTAGAAAGGCGGGAAACCGCTCCCTCCCGTTAACACCATAGAGAGGGCGGGTGGGAGGACCGGAAATTTCTCGCGCGCCATCTTGTACCATAGAGGAACGGGCTAGAAAGGCGGGCAACTCCTCCGGCCCCTTAACACCATAGAGACGGCGGGTGGGAGGACCCGAAACTCTCCCCGCGCCATATTGAATCATAGAGTAGTCGTCAAGAAAGGCGGGAAACCGCTCTTGCCCCTAAGTACCATAGAGACGGTCGGTGGGAGGACCGGAAACTCTGTGGCACCATCTTGTATCATAGAGAAGTGGGCTAGAAAGGCGGCAAACCGCTCTGCCAGAAAATGCGCATAGAGACTGCGGGTTGGAGGACCGAAAATTCTCTCCGCGCCATTTTCAATCATAGAGAAGAGGGCTAAAAAGGCGGGAAACCGCTCCGGCCCCCATACACCATAGAGACGGTCTATTGGAGGACCAGAAACTCAGTCGCGCCATCTTGTATCATAGAGAAGTGGGCTAGAAAGGCTCCAAACCGCTCTGCCAGAAATTGACCATAGAGACGGCCGGTGGGAGGACCGGAAATTCTCCCAGCGCCATCTTGTATCATAGAGAAGTGGGCTAGAAAGGCGGGGAACCGCTCTGCCAGAAATAGACCATAGAGAGGGCGGGTTGGAGGACCGGAAATTTTCCCCGCGCCATCTTCTATCATAGAGAAGCGGGTAGAAAGGCGTGGAACCCCTCTGGCCCTCACGTACCATAGAGACGGCAAATGGGAGGACCGGAATTTTCTCCCACGCCATTTTGTACCATAGAGACGTGGGCTAGAAAGGCGGGAAACCGCTCCCTCCCGTCAATACCATAGAGAGGGTGGGTGGGAGGACCGGAAATTCCTCCTGCGCCATCTTTTACCATAGAGAAACGGGCTAGAAAGGCGGGAGACTGCTCCGGCCCCTGTATACCATAGAGACGGTCGGTGGGAAGACCGGAAACTCTCCCCGCGCCATATTGAATCATAGAGTAGTCGTCAAGAAAGGCGGGAAACCGCTCCTGCCCCTAAGTACCATAGAGACGGTCGGTGGGAAGACCGGAAACTCTTCGGCACCATCTTGTATCATAGAGAAGTAGGCTAGAAAGGCGGAAAATCGCTCTGCCAGAGAATTACCATAGAGACGGCGGGTTGGAGGACCGGAAATTCTCTCCGCGCCATTTTCGATCATAGAGAATAGGGCTAAAAAGGCGGGAAACCGCTCCGGCCAATAAAAAAAACTTAGAGATGGTGTTTAGGAGGACCAGAAATTTCTCCCGCGCCGTCTTGTATCATAGAGAAGAAAGCTAGAAAGGCGGGAAACCGCTCCGGGCCCTAAAGACCATAGAGAGGGCGAGTGGGAGGACCGGAAATTCCTCCTGCGCCATTTTGTACCATAGAGAAACGGGCTAGAAAGGCGGGAAACCGCTCCGGCCTCTGAATACCATAGAGACGGTCGGTGGGAGGACCGGATACTCTCCCCTCGCCATCTTGTATCATAGAGAAGCGGGTAGAAGGGCGACAGACCGCTCCGGGCCCCAGATACCATAGAGATGGCAGATGGGAGGACCGGAAATTTCTCCCGCGCCGTCTTGTATCATAGAGAAGAAAGCTAGAAAGGCAGGAAACCGCTCCGGCCCCTAAAGACCATAGAGAGGGCGAGTGGGAGGACTGGAAACTCTCCACGCGCCATCCTCAATCATAGAGAAGTGGGCTAGAAAGGCGGAAAACCGCCTTGGCCCAAAAAAACCATAGAGACGGCGGGTTGGAGGACCGGAAATTCCTCCTGCGCCAACTTGTATCATAGAGAGGTTGGCTAGAAAGGCGGGAAACCGCTCTCGCCCGTGAAGCACCATAGAGACTACGGTTGGGAGGACCGGAAACTCCCCCCGCGCCATCTTAGATCTTAGAGAAACGGGCTAGAAAGGCGGGAAACCGCTCCCTCCCGTTAACACCATAGAGAGGGCGGGTGGGAGGACCGGAAATTTCTCCCTCGCCATCTTGTACCATAGAGAAACGGGCTAGAAAGGCGGGAAACTGCTCCGGCCCCACAATACCATAGAGACGGCGAGTGGGAGGACCGGAAACTCCCCCAACGCCATTTTGTAGCATAGAGAAGTGGGCTAGAAAGGCGGGAAACCGCTCTCGCCAGTGAAGCACCATAGAGACTACGGTTGGGAGGACCGGAAACTCCCCCCGCGCCATCTTCGATCATAGAGAAGCGGGCTAGAAAGGCGGGAAACCGCTCCCTCCCGTAAACACCATAGAGAGGGCGGGTGGGAGGACCGGAAATTTCTCCCTCGCCATCTTGTACCATAGAGAAACAGCTAGAAAGGCGGGAAACAGCTCCGGCCCCACAATACCATAGAGACGGCGAGTGGGAGGACCGGAAACTCTCCCCGCGCCATATTGGATCATAGAGTAGTCGTCGAGAAAGGCGGCAACCGCTCCTGCCCCTAAGTACCATAGAGAGGGTCAGTGGGAGGACCGGAAACTCTTAGGAACCATCTTGTATCATAGAAAAGTAGGCTAGAAAGGCGGCAAACCGGTCGACCAGAGAATGACCATAGAGACGGCGGGTTGGAGGACCGGAAATTCTCTCCGCGCCATTTTCAATCATAGAGAAGAGGGCTAAAAAGGCGGGAAACCGCTCCGGCCAATAAAAAAAAATAGAGATTGTGTTTAGAAGGACCGGAAATTTCTCCCGCGCCAACTTGTATCATAGAGAAAAAAGCTAGAAAACCGGGAAACCGTTCCGGCCCCTAAAGACCATAGAGAGGGCGAATGGGAGGACCGGAAACTCCCCCCGCGCCATCTTGTACCATAGAGAAGAAAGCTAGAAAGGCGACAGACCGCTCCGGGCCCCAGATACGATAGAGATGGCAGATGGGAGGACCGGAAATTTCTCCTGCGCCATCTTGTATCATAGAGAAGTGGGCTAGAAAGGCGGGAAACCGCTCCGGCCCCTAACACCATAGAGAGGGCGAGTTGGAGGACCGGAAATTCTACCCGCGCCATCTTGTATCATAGAGAGTCCGGCTAGAAATGCCGGAAACCGCTCCCGCCGTTAAAGACCATAGAGACGGCGGGTTGGAGGACCGGAAATTTTCCCCGCGCCATCTTGTATCATAGAGAAGCGGGCTAGAAAGGCGTGTAACCCCTCTGGCTCTCACGGACAATAGAGACGGCAAGTGGGAGGACCGGAAATTTCTCCCACGCCATTTTGTATCATAGAGACGTGGGCTAGAAAGGCGAGAAACCCGTCCATCCCGTCAATACCATAGAGAGCGCGGGTGGGAGGACCGGAAATTCCTCCAGCGCCATCTTTTACCATAGAGAAACGGGCTAGAAAGGCCGGCAACTGCTCCGGCCCCTGAATACCATAGAGACGGTCGGTGGGAGGACCGGAAACTCTTTGGCACCATCTTGTATCATAGAGAAGTAGGCTAGAAAGGGGGCAAACCGCTCTGCCAGAGAGTGACCATAGAGACGGCGGGTTGGAGGACCGGAAATTCCTCCCGCGCCATTTTGCATCATAGAGAAGAGGGCTAAAAAGGCGGGAAACCGCTCCGGCCGCTAATGACCATAGAGAGGGCGAGTGGGAGGACCGGAAACTCTCCCCGCGCCATCTTGTACCATAGAGAAACGGGTAGAAAGCGAACGACCGCTCCGGGCCCTAGATACCATAGAGACGGCGGGTTGGAGGACCGGAAATTCCTCCTGCGCCATCTTGTATCATAGAGAATAGGGCTAGAAAAGCGGGAAACCGCCCTGTCCAATAAAACCATAGAGACGGCAGGTGGGAGGACCGGAAACTCATTCGCGCCATCTTGAATCATAGAGCAGTGGGCTAGAAAGGCGGGAAACCGCTCTCGCCCGTGAAGCACCATAAAGACTACGGTTGGGAGGACCGGAAACTCACCCCGCGCCATCTTAGATCATAGAGAAGCGGGCTAGAAAGGCGAGAGACTGCTCCGGCCCCTTAATACCATAGAGACGGCGAGTGGGAGGACCGGAAACTCTCCTCGCGCCATATTGAATCATAGAGTAGTCGTCAAGAAAGGCGGGAAACCGCTCTTGCCCCTAAATACCATAGAGACGGTCGGTGGGAGGACCGGAAACTCTTTGGCACCATCTTGTATCATAGAGAAGTAGGCTAGAAAGGGGGCAAACCGCTCTGCCAGAGAATGACCATAGAGGCGGCGGGTTGGAGGACCGGAAATTCCTCCCGTACCATTTTGGATCATGGAGAAGAGGTCTAAAAAGGCGGGAAACCGCTCCGGCCCCTAGAGACCATAGAGAGGGCTGGTGGGAGGACCGGAAACTCCCCCTGCGCCATCTTGTACCATAGAGAAACCGGTAGAAAGCGAACGACCGCTCCGGGCCCCTGATACCATAGAGACGGCGGGTTGGAGGACCGGAAATTCTTCCCGCGCCATCTTGTATCATAGAGAAGTGGGCTAGAAAGGCCTCAAACCGCTCTGCCAAAAAGTGAACATAGAGACGGCGGGTTGGAGGACCGGAAAATGTCCCCGCGTCATGTTGGATCATAGAGAAGCGTGCAAGAAAGGCGGGAAAGCGCTCCCAAAAGTTAATACCATAGAGACGGTCTGTTGGAGGACCGGAAACTCGTTGGCGCCATCTTGTATCATAGAGAAGTCGGCTAGAAAGGGTTTGAACCCCTCTGCCAGAAAGTGACCATAGAGATGGCGGGTTGGAAGACCGGAAATTTTCCCCGCGCCATCTTGTATCATAGAGAGTCCGGCTAGAAATGCCGGAAACCGCTCCCGCCCGTAAATACCATAGAGACGGAGGGTGGGAGGACCGGAAATTCTCCCAGCGCCATCTTGTACCATAGAGAAACGGGCTAGAAAGGCTTCTTACCGCTCTGCCAGTAATAGACCATAGAGACGGCTTGTTGGAGGACCGGAAATTTTCCCCGCGCCATATTGTACCATAGAGACGTGGGCTAGAAATGCCGGAAACCGCTCCCGCCCGCAAATACCATAGAGACGGAGGGTGGGAGGACCGGAAATTCTCCCAGCACCATCTTGTACCATAGAGAAGTGGGCTAGAAAGGCTCCTAACCGCTCTGCCAGTAATAGAACATAGAGACGGCTGGTTGGAGGACCGGAAATTTTCCCCGCGCCATCTTGGATCATAGAGAAACGGGCTAGATAGGCGGGACACCGCTCCAGCCTCTGAATACCATAGAGAAGGTCGGTGGGAGGACCGGAAATTCTACCCGCGCCATGTTGGACCATAGAGTGCATCACTAAAAAGGCGGGAAACCGCTCCGTCCCCCATACACCATAGAGACGGTCAGTGGGAGGACCGGAAACTCATTCGCGCCATCTTGTATCATAGAGAAGTGGGCTAGAAAGGCGGCAAACCGCTCTGCCAGAAATTGACCATAGAGAAGGCGTGTTGGAGGACCGAAAATTCTCTCAGCGCCATCTTGTACCATAGAGAATCCGGCTAGAAATGCCGGAAACCGCTCCCACCCATGAATACCATAGAGAGGGCGGGTGGGATGACCGGAAATTCTACCAGCGCCATCTTGTATCATAGAGAAATGGGCTAGAAAGGACGGAAACCGCTCTGCCAGAAATATAGCATAGAGACGGCGGGTTGGAGGACCGGAAATTGTCCCCGCGCCATCTTGTATCATAGAGAAGCGGGTAGAAAGGCGCGTAACCCCTCTGGCCCTCACGGACCATAGAGACGGCAAGTGGGAGGACCGGAAATTTCTCCCACGCCATTTTGTAGCATAGAGACGTGGGCTAGAAAGGCGGGAAACCGCTCCCTCCTGTCAATACCATAGAGAGGGCGGGTGGGAGGACCGGAAATTCCTCCTGCGCCATCTTTTACCATAGAGAAACGGGCTAGAAAGGCGGGAGACTGCTCCGGCCCCTGTATACCATAGAGACGGTCGGTGGGAAGACCGGAAGCTCTTTGGCACCATCTTGTATCATAGAGAAGTGGGCTAGAAAGGCGGAAAATCGCTCTGCCAAAGAATGACCATAAAGACGGGGGGTTGGACCCCCGGAAATTCTCTCCGCGCTATTTTCGATCATAGAGAACAGGGCTAAAAAGGCGGGAAACCGCTCCGGCCAATAAAAAAAACATAGAGATGGTTTTTAGGAGGACCGGAAACTTCTCCCGCGCCGTCTTGTATCATAGAGAAGAAAGGTAGAAAGGCAGGAAACCGCTCCGGCCCCTAAAGACCATAGAGAGGGCGAGTGGGAGGACCGGAAACACCCCCCGCGCCATCTTGTATCATAGAGAAGTCGGTAGAAGGGCGACAGACCGCTCCGGGCCCCTGATACCATAAAGACGGCATGTGGGAGGACCGAAAAGTCCTCCTGCGCCATCTTGTATCATAGAGAAGTGGGCTAGAAAAGCGGGAAACCGCCTTGGCCCAAAAAAAACCATAGAGACGGCGAGTGGGAGGACCGGAAACTCCCCCCACGCCATTTTGTAGCATAGAGAAGTGGGCTAGAAAGGCGGGAAACCGCTCCCTTCTGTCAATACCATAGAGAGGGTGGGTGGGAGGACCGGAAATTCCTCCCGCGCCATCTTGTATCATAGAGAAGCGGGCTAGAAAGGCGGGAAACCGCTCCCTCTCGTGAAACACCATAGAGAGGGCGGTTGGGAGGACCGGAAATTTTTCTCTCGCCATCTTGTACCATAGAGAAACGGGCTAGAAAGGCGGGCAACTGCTCCGGCCCCTGAATACCATAGAGACGGCGAGTGGGAGGACCGGAAACTCTCCCCTTGCCATATTGGATCATAGAGTAGTCGTCAAGAAAGGCGGCAAACCGCTCTTTCCCCTAAGTACCATAGAGACGGTCGGTGGGAGGACCGGAAACTCTGTGGCACCATCTTGTATCATAGAGAAGTGGGCTAGAAAGGGGGCAAACCGCTCTGCCAGAGTAAGACCATAAAGACGGCGGGTTGGAGGACCGAAAATTCTCTCCGCGCCATTTTCGATCATAGAGAAGAGTGCTAAAAAGGCGGGAAACCGCTCCGGCAAATAAAAAAAACATAGAGATGGTATTTAGGAGGACGGGAAATTTCTCCCGCGCCATCTTGTATCATAGAGAGGAATGCTAGAAAGGCGGGAAACCGCTCCGGCCCCTAATGACCATAGAGAGGGAGAGTGGGAGGACCGGAAACTCCTCCCGTGCCATCTTGTATCATAGAGAAGCGGGTAGAATGGCGACAGACCGCTCCGGGCCCCCGATACCATAGAGACGGCATGTGGGAGGACCGGGAATTCCTCCTGCGCCATCTTGTACCATAGAGAAGAGGGCTAGAAAGGCGGGAAACCGCTCCGGCCCCCGTAAACCATAGAGAGGGCGAGTGGGAGGACCGGAAATTCTTCCCGCGCCATCTTGTATCATAGAGAAGTGGGCTAGAAAGGCCTCAAACCGCTCTGCCAAAAAGTGAACATAGAGACGGCGGGTTGGAGGACCGGAAAAATGTCCCCGAGTCATGTTGGATCATAGAGAAGCGAGCAAGAAAGGCGGGAAAGCGCTCCCAAAAGTTAATGCCATAGAGACGGTCTTTTGGAGGACCGGAAACTCATTTGCGCCATCTTGTATCATAGAGAAGTGGGCTAGAAAGGCTTTAAACCGCTCTGCCAGAAAGTGACCATAGAGATGGCGAGTTGGAAGACCGGAAATTTTCCCCGCGCCATCTTGTATCATAGAGAGTCCGGCTAGAAATGCCGGAAACCGCTCCCGCCCGAAAATACCATAGAGACGGAGGGTTTGAGGACCGGAAATTCTCCCAGCGCCATCTTGTATCATAGAGAAGTGGGCTAGAACGGCGCCTAACCGCTCTGCCAGTAATAGACCATAGAGACGGCTGGTTGGAGGACCGGAAATTTTCCTTGCGCCATCTTGGATCATAGAGAAGCGGGCTAGAAAGGCGGGAAACCGCTCTCTCCCATAAATACCATAGAGAGGGCGCGTGGGAGGACCGGAAACTCCCCCTGCGCCCTCTTGTATCATAGAGAAGCGGGTAGAATGGCGACAGACCTCTCCGGGCCCCAGATACCATAGAGACGGCAGGTGGGAGGACCGGAAAGTCCTCCTGCGCCATCTTGTACCATAGAGAAGAGGGCTAGAAAGGCGGGAAACCGCTCCGGCCCCTAAAGACCATAGAGAGGGCGAATGGGAGGACCGGAATTTCTTCCCGCGCCATCTTGTATCATAGAGAAGTCGGCTAGAAAGGCAGCAAACCGCTCTGCCAGAAAGTGACCATAGAGATGGCTGGTTGGAGGACCGGAAATTTTCCCCGCGCCATCTTGTATCATAGAGAGTGCGGCTAGAAATGCCGGAAACCGCTCCCGCCCGTAAATACCATAGAGACGGAGGGTGGGAGGACCGGAAATTCTCCCAGCGCCATCTTTTATCATAGAGAAGTGGGCTAGAAAGGCGCCTAACCGCTCTGCCAACAATAGACCATAGAGACGGCGGGTTGGAGGACTGGAAATTTTCCCCGCGCCATCTTGGATCATAGAGAAGCGGGCTAGAAAGGCGGGAAAGCGCTCTCTCCCGTAAATACCATAGAGAGGGCGCGTGGGAGGACCGGAAACTCCCCCTGCGCCCTCTTGTATCATAGAGAAACGGGCTAGAAAGGCGGCACAGCGCTCTGCCAGATAGTGACCATAGAGACGGCGGGTTGGAGGACCGGAAATTGTCCCCACGCCATTTTGCATCATAGAGAAGCGGGCAAGAAAGGCGGGAAACCGCTCTGGCCCCCATGCACCATAGAGTGCGCGGGTGGGAGGACCGGAAATTTTCCCCGCGCCATCTTGGATCATAGAGAAGCGGGCTAGAAAGGCGGGAAACCGCTCTCTCCCGTAAATACCATAGAGAGGGTGCGTGGGCGGACCGGAAACGCCCCCTGCGCCATCTTGTATCATAGAGAAATGGGCTAGAAAGGCGGCAAACCGCTCTGCCAGAGACTTAGCATAGAGACGGCCGGTTGGAGGACCGGAAACATTCCCCGCGCCATTTTGGATCATAGAGAAGCGGGCACAAAGGCGGGAAACCGCTCTGGCCTTCAGGTACCATAGAGTGGGCGGGTGGGAGGACCGGAAATTTTCCCCGCGCCATCTTGGATCATAGAGAAGCGGGCTAGAAAGGCGGGAAACCGCTCTCTCCCGTAATGACCATAGAGAGGGTGCGTGGGAGGACCGGAAACGCCCCCTGCGCCATCTTGTATCATAGAGAAATGGGCTAGAAAGGCGTCAATCCGCTCTGCCAGAGAGTGACCATAGAGACGGGGGTTTGGAGGACCGGAAATTGTCCCCGCGCCATGTTGGATCATAGAGAAGCATGCAAGAACGGCGGGAAACCGCTCTGGCCCTCAGGCATCATAGAGTGGGCGGGTGGGAGGACCGGAAATTCTCCCCGCGCCATCTTCTACCATAGAGAAGCGGGCTAGAAAGGCGTGCAACCGGTCCGGCCCCTAAATACCATAGAGAGGGCGAGTGGGAGGACCGGAAAACCTCCCCTCGCCATCTTGCATCATAGAGAGGAGGGCTAAAAAGGCGCAGAACCGCTCCGTCTTCTCTATACCATAGAGATGAGGAGTGGGAGGACCGTAAAGTCCTCCCACGCCATCTTGGATCATAGAGAAGGGCGCTAAAGGGGCGGTAAACCGCTCCGGCCCCTATAGACCATAAAGATGTCGGGTGGGAGGACCAGAAATCTCTCCCAGCACTCGGGGATCATAGAGTGGGCGGCTAGGAGGGCGGGCACCGCTCCGCCCGACAGTGACCATAGAGACAGCTCCAGGAGTACCCGGCTGCCCCCTCATCACCACCCGATCCCCCTGACCGTCGGGAATGCGGCGGCCGAGCGGCTTCAGCGCGGGGAGATCCCCCCTCCCTCATCCCGAGGATCGCCGCTACCCAAGGAAGACACGAGATCAAAGTGGAGAGGTTTAAAGCGATTTATTAACAATTAACAAATAAAATAGCTCATCCGATGCCGGCGCCGTACAGTTGCGTTCTTTGTCCTTTAGCGAGTACTGCAAAAGAAAACAGGGAGGTGAAGCGACGGCCCCGAGCTCTCCCGAGCTGCAGGGTCGCGACAGCAGCGCCTTGTCCCGGCGTGTGAGGGTGGGACCGGCGGACGCGACCGCCGGCACCGAAGACTCCGCGCCGGTCGTTGGTTTCCCTCCGCACATCACAGGCCCCGGCACGGGACAGCCGGGGTCCGCCAAGAACTGGAGGAGCTTCTCGGTGCCCCCGCGCGGTTTTCCGCCCAAATCCACCCCAAATCCCAGCACCCGCACCCTCCGCTCACCAAGGGATGAAAGGGCTCAAAGCTCCGCCGCGACCCTTTTATAGGGCCCGCGTGTGGGCGGGGCTTTGGAGAATTCGACTAATCAGAGGTGGCGGCGGGCGCTTCCCAGCCAATTAAAACCATTCTAAGAAGAAGGGGGCGGAAACCTAATTAAATATTCAATGGTATTATAATATGGGCGTGGCTCTCGTGTCTGCAGCCAATCAGAAACCCCCTCGCGCTCAAGGACCAATAATATTCGCGGGGCGGGGTAAAGGGGCGGGGTGAAGTGACCGGAAGTACGGCTGCAGCGGAACCCACGTGGGGACGCGATGGGGATCGGGGGCAAAATCAACCGGCCCCGAACGGTGACCGGGGGGTCCCGGAGGGTCCCGGGGGTGCAAGAGGGCCTCGGAAGGGTCCCGACGGGAGGGAGAGCCCCAGGGGTGGCGCGAGTCCCGTTCCGCACGGTGGTCCCAGTAACCGGTACCGGAGGGTTTGGGACGGGCCTCCGGTAACTCCGGGACGCCACCGGTGACCCCTTTGTGCCCGCAGGAGCTGCGCAAGAAGCTTTTCAAGCGGCGGCGGGAGCTGGCGCGGGGGCGGCGGCAGAAGCGGCGGTGAGCGCCTCCCCCCCGTGCCCCTCCCCGGTGTCCTTTGGTGTCCCCCGTGACTGATGGGGGTCCCCGGTGTCTGCGGTGCAGGTCGGTGTCGGTCCCGGCGGCTCCGGTCCCGCTCTGGGGGAAGCGGCGGAGGAAGGAGCTGAAGCGGCTGCGGGGAGCGGCCAAGAGGGGTGAGCGGGGGGGGGTCACAAGGGACACCGGGGGTGGCACCAGAGGGGACACCGGGGGTGGCACCGCGGCTCTGACCCCTCCCGGGTGTCCCCAGCGCTGGAGGCGGCCGTGACCGAGGCGAAAAAGCCAGAGAAGGAGAAGAGGACCGGCAAGGACGGCGACGTGGAAATGGCAGAGGTGGCACCAGAGTGACCGCAGTGCCACCAGTGCCACCAGTTCATCCTGCTGGGCTCACTGGGCGCTCACCGCTGTCCCCAAAACATCACCGGTGCCCTGTCGCTGTTCTCGGTGTCTGCGCCAGCGTCACCAGATTCTCACCACTGTGTCCCCAGTCCATCTGCAATGTCCCCAGTTTACACCAGCGTCCCCAGTCCCTGTTCCCAGCTCCTCCCCAGTGTCCTCAACCCCTCCTCAGTGTCCCCAGTCCCCGTGCCCAGCCCCGATCGGTGTCCCCAGCAATAAACTCGCTCTCCTCTGTCCCCGCGTCTGTCCTGGATGGGCGGGGAGGGGACTCCCCCGGGGGGGACGCTTTTCGCGGTGACACCGCGGGGGGGGTGGGCAGGGAGGGGCGGAACCCTCGCGCGCGGCCGCGGGGGCGGGGGGGGTTTCCTGGGCAGGGCGCTCTCGGCGCATGCGCAGCCGCCCGGCCCGGCCGCCGCCGCCGCCATGTCGGCGCTGTGCGACCCCCCCGGCGCCGCCAGCCCCCCCCGGCCCCCGCTCAGGTACCGCTGCCAGCGGGGACCCCCCGCGGTGGGGAGAAGAGACCCCCGGGACCCCCTCAGGGCTGGGGGAGGCGACTCCCGGAGCTGGGCCCCTTAGCGATGCCCCCCCCCACCCCGGTCCCTGTTTTCGGGACCCCCGGGCCCCCCCTCCCGGTGTTGTCCCCGCTTAGAGACCCCTCCCCAGTCCCGGGGTGGGCCCCCCGGGTGCTGCCCCTTCCCCTCAGCCTCCCGAGACCCCCAGGACCCCGGCCCGGTGCTGGGTGTCCCCCGACCCATTTATCCTGTTTTTAACACCGCTTCTCCCCTCTCCATCCCCAGATTTCACTCCGGGGGGGTCCCTGACTGCCCTCTACGTTTTTAAACCCCATTTTAACCCCTGTTTAACACCATTTCCCCCCCTTCTCCATCACCTAGGAGACGCTACCATCCCCAGATTTTCCTGACCGCCCCCCACCCTTTTTAACCCCTTTATAACTCCATTTTAACCCCTGTTTTAACCCGTTTTTTAACCCGTTCCCCTTTCCAGCGCGCAGGAGCTGTCGCAGGAGGTGAAGGCGTTCCTGAGCGGGCTGGACCCGGTGCAGGGGACGCCGCTGTCGCCCCCCGCCCACGCCCGCTGCGCCCTGCGGCTGCTGCGCTGCCTCCCCCCGGCCCGGCACGCCGCCCTGCAGCACCTGCGCGGCCTCTTCGACGAGCAGGTGTGCTCGCACCTGCTGCAGCGCGAGGGCGGCACCCCGGCCCCCAAACCCTCCCCGGGAGCCGAGGTGCTGCAGGAGGCTCGCAGGGCGCTGGCCGAGCTGGTGGCCGCCAACCCGCGGGCGTGGGCGCCCGGCGTGGCCGCCTGGGCCAGCGAGCTGATGGGGCAGCTGAGCAGTAAATACGCGGGCAGGCCCGGGGTGCCGCCCGCCGCCAGCCTCAACGAGCTGCTGCAGCTCTGGATGTCGTGCCCGGCCACCAGGGCGCTGCTGGACATCTACAGCCAGTGCCTGGCCGCCATGGTGGGCAGCTGCCCCGACGCCTGCGTGGACGCGCTGCTGGACACGTCGGTGCAGCACTCGCCGCATTTCGACTGGGTGGTGGCGCACGTGGGCTCCTCCTTCCCCGGCACCATCATCAGCAGGGTGCTGTCGTGCGGCCTCAAGGATTTCTGCGCCCACGGGGGCGGCGAGGCGGCGGCGGCGGGCACGGCCGGGGACAAGCGCGTGCCCAAGATCGCGTCCGTGGTCGGCATCCTGGGCCACCTGGCCTCGCGCCACGCCGGCAGCATCAAGCAGGAGCTGCTGAGGATGTTCCACGAGAGCCTGGGCTCGTCCCGGGAGCACCACAAAGCCACGGTGCCCTTCCTGCTGCAGCTGGCCCTGATGTCCCCGACCCTGCTGGCCACCGTGTCCCCGGAGCTGGTGGACTCTCTGAAGCCGCCAGTGCTGAACCAGCTGCACCAGCACTTCTCGGCCGTGCCCAGGGACGAGCTGGAGGGCGTGGTGGGCGTGGTGGTCCACCTGCTGTGCCACACCTCGGCCGGCGCGCTGCGGACGCTGCGCTTCCTGCTGGCCACGGCCGCCCCCGCCTCGGTCATCACGGCGCCGGGGCCGGCGCTGCACGAGGGCGTCCGCGAGGCCTGCGAGCGCCTGCTGCAGCTGCTGCTGCTGCACCTGCAGAAACTGGTGCACGGCCGCGGCTCCGCCAGCCTGGCCGAGTGCCCGGCGCGCCCGGTGCCGTTCCTGGAGGCGCTGCGGCCGCACGTGCGGGAGCTGTGCCTGGACACGCTGCGGCTGGAGCGCAAGCGCTGCCTGTGGCAGCACCAGCTGCTGGCGCTGCTGGCCGTGCACTCGGCGCCCCACGGCGCGGCCGAGGCGCTTTTCTTCCTGCTGGCGCTGGCCAGGACGCCCGAGGAGCTGGCGCTGGCGCCGCAGCTGCACGCGGGGCTCCGCGCCGTCCTGCCCGACCCGCTGCCCGCCGCCGTGGCCGCGGCCGTGGCGCAGATCCACGCCGGCCGCCTGCCCGAGCCGCAGCTGGCGCAGCTCCTGCGCAACCTCGCGCTGCTGCTGCAGCCCCGGGACGGCGACGGCGACGCCGGGGAGCCGGCGCTGGGCGCGGCGCTGGCGCGGCACCTGCCGGACCTGGCCCAGCTGCTGCTGCACCCGCGGGCCGAGGTGGCCGAGGCCGCTTGCCGCCTGCTGGCCGCCTGCCCGCTGCCCCGGGCGCTGCCCCCGGCGCATCTCCTGCCGGCCGTGCGCGCGGCCGTGCGCCGCTTCTTCGCGGGGCTGTGGCTCGGCGACGCGGCCGCGCTGGCCCCCGGCGTGAGGCTGCTGGCCCGGCTCAGCGCCGTCAGCCCCGCGGCCGCCAAGGCCGTGCTGGCCCAGCTGGTGGAGGGGGCTCTGGGCGGCCGCAACGCCGAGCTCTTCGGGGGCACCGCGGAGCCCCCCGGGCACGAGGCCGCGCCGGTGCCGCCCGCGGTGTCGCTGCTGGACACCAACCAGCGCTTCACCGCCGGCCTCAACACCTCGGGCGGCGTCTGGTCCGTGTTCCACGCCGGCGTCATCGGCCGCGGGCTGAAGCCGGTGGCGGGCGGGGGCCAGCGCAGCGCCGAGGAGCTGAGCCGCAACACCCAGACCTTCCTGAGCCTGGTGCTGCGCTGCTGCCGCGGCTCCGGCCCCGCCGTGGGCGCCGAGGCCGCCAAGGCGGTGGCGGCGGCGCTGGTGGAGGCCGTGTGCCCCGAGGCCGCCGGCGCCGAGCTGGCCTGGCCGCCCGAGGAGCTGGCCCGCGCCACGGTGGAGCGGGACCTGCGGATCCTGCGGCGCTTCCGCCAGCACCCGCTGCTCTTCCCGCTGCTGCGCCTGGTCGCCGGCGGCCACCCCGCGCTCTGCTACTGCTCCGTGCTGCTGCGGGGGCTGCTGGCCAGCTTGGTGGCCCACTGGGACGCGTGCCGGGCCAGCAGCACGGTGGCCTCGCCGTGGCACCTGCGCGCCTCGTGCGCCCTCGTGGCGCTGCTGGCCGAGGGCTCGCTGCTGCCGCCCGTGCTGGGGAACATGCACGAGCTGTTCCCCGAGCTGGCCCCCTTCGAGGTGCACCTGCTGCTGCTCAGCGTGTGGGGTTACCTGCGGGAGAACAGCCCCCTGCCCCAGAAATTCACCTTCCAGCCCGAGCTGGGCATGTTCCGCCGGGATTTCGGGCGGGACGGGGACGTGGGGAAGCACCTGGCGGTGCTGCACAGCGTCCTGCACAGGAACATCCACAGGTTGGGCTTGCTGGCTGGGAGGTTTTACCCCTGAGCGGGGCGGAATTGGCGTTTGGGAGAACCTTGGAGGCCAAAATTTGGGGTTTGGGAGACCCCCCTCCAGTTTTGGGGGGATTTTGGGGATCAGTGTGGAGGGTTTGGGGTTGGTGGAGGTTGGAGAAGGTGCTGGAAATTTGGATTTGTAATAAAAACGAACGGAAAGGAGGAGAAGGGTGTGGAGTGTGGGGTTGGGAGGGGTGGGGAGGGTCTGGGGGTGTCTGGGTGGGATGGGAGGGGGTTTGGGGGGGGTCCCAGGGAGGTTTTGGGGGGTTTCAGGAGGGTCTGGGGGGGTCTGGGTGGGATGGGAGGGGGTTTGGGGGGGTCCCAGGAGGGTCTGAGGGTGTCCAGGACGTTCTGAGGTTGCTGGGGATGGTGGTGGAAGGTGTTTAGAGAGGAGTTTTAGAGGTTTGGGGGGTCCTGGACGATTTTTTGGGGGTCTCAGGAGGGTCTGAATGTATTCTAGGGGAGTCTGGGAGTATTCTGGGGGTTCTCATGGGGGTCTGGGTGTGTTTTGGGGGGTCTCAGGGTGTCCAAAGGCCCTGCTTGGGGTATCTGGATGGGTTGGGAGGGGTTTGGGGTGTCCCACGGCGTTTGGGATGTCCGGGACGGTCCCGCGGGTGTTTTGGGGGGTCCTGGGGGTCCCGGGGAGCTCCTGGGCCCCGCCCTGTCAATCATCCGCCTCGCCCCGCCCATCCCTCCCAACCGACCAGTCACAGCCCTCCTTCGGCTCGTGACCGCGCCCCTCCCCAAAGCGCCGCGTTCCTATTGGTGGGCGGGGCCTCTCGCGGCCGGCGACCAATCAGCGCCGCGCTCGTTGGCGGGAAGCGTCACTTCCGGCGGAAACGGCGGCGGGTGCGGAAGCGGCGGCGGCCCGAGGATGTTTTACCACGTGAGCGGCACCGGGGGTCACGTGGGGCACCGGGGGTCACGTGTCACGCCGGTGGGGGGGTCCCGGTGTCCCTTTGGGGGGTCCCGGGGGTCTCCCCGCCCTTGGGGACGCTCCCGGTGCGGTCCCGGTAACTCCCGGTACCTCCCGGTGCCCCCAGATCTCCCTGGAGCACGAGATCCTGCTGCACCCCCGGTACTTCGGGCCCAACCTGCTCAACACCGTCAAACAGAAGCTCTTCACCGAGGTGGAGGGGACCTGCACCGGGAAGTGAGCTGCGGGCACCGGGGGAGACCGGAACGGCCCCAAAATGCGCCAAAACCACCCCCGGGAACCCAAACCCAGCCCCGGGAACCGCGACACCCCTCCCTGAGACAGCCCCGGGACCCCAAACCCATCCCGAGCCCCCCCAGGATAACCCCGGGACCCCCACATGTCCCCAAATCCACCCTAAAATATCCCAAAAGTACACGAAACCGCCCAAAATATCCCCTCAGTTCTCCTAAACCCTCTCAAGACACCTCTAGGACCCCCCCCAAATCATCCACCCCCCAAAAAAAAACCCCAAAGCACACCCAGCACCCCCCCAAAACCCTAAAACACACCCAGCATCCTCCCCAATCCTGCCAAAATAACCCAAAACACACCCAGGACCCTCCAAAAAAATCCCCAAACCCACCCCAAACTCCCCAAAAAAAACCCCAAAACACACCCAGGACCCCCCAAAAAAATCCCCAAACTCCCCAAAAAAAGCCCCAAAACACACCCAGGACCCCCAAAATGCAGGTACGGGTTCGTGATCGCCGTCACCACCATCGACAACATCGGGGCCGGGGTGATCCAGCCCGGCCGGGGCTTCGTGCTCTACCCCGTGCGCTACAAGGCCATCGTGTTCCGGCCCTTCAAGGGCGAGGTGGTGGACGCTGTGGTCACCCAGGTCAACAAGGTGGGGAATTTGGGGGGTCCTGAGGGAGTTCTGGGGTCACCCAGATGGAGGAGGTGACAATTTTGGGGGACCTGGAGGGTCCTGAGGGGATCCTGAGGGGGTTCTGGGGTCGCCTGGGTGGTCAAAGTGACAATTCTGAGGGTTCTGGGGTCACCCAGATAGACGAGGTGACAGTTTTGGGAGTCCTGGAGGGTTCTGAGGGGGTCCTGAGGGGGTTCTGGGGTCACCCAGGTCAACAAGGTCGAGAATTTGGGGGTCCTGAGGGGATTCTGTGGTCACCTGGGTGGTCACAGTGACGATTCTGGGGGTTCTGGGGTCACCCAGATGGACGAGGTGACAGTTTTGGGGGTCCTGGAGGGTCCTGAGGGGATTCTGTGGTCACCTGGGTGGTCAAAGTGACAATTCTGGGGGTTCTGGGGTCTCCCAGGTGCTCAGGGTGACAGTTTTTTGGGGGCCTTTGAGGGTCTGCAGGGCCCTGACCCCCTTTTCTGTCCCTTTTTTGTCCCCTTTCTGTCCCTTTTTTGTCCCTTTCTGTCCCTTTTCCCCCAGGTCGGGCTGTTCACCGAGATCGGGCCCATGTCCTGCTTCATCTCCCGCCACGTGAGGAGGGGGCACACCCCAAAATCATCCCTGGGGGAGGGGTGGGGACCCCAAAATCCCCTTTGGGGGATCCCCCCGAGCCCCCCCAACCGCTCTGTCCCCCCTTGTCCCCTCAGTCCATCCCCTCAGAGATGGAATTCGACCCCAACTCCAACCCCCCCTGCTACAAAACCGTGGATGAGGTGAGTCTGGGGGGTCCTGGGGGGTCCCCAAGGTCCCCTCCCCGCCTTGGGGGGTCCCCAGGGCCCCCCCATCAGCGCCCCCTCCCCCCCAGGACATCGTGATCCAGCAGGACGACGAAATTCGGCTGAAGATCGTGGGGACCCGCGTGGACAAGAACGACATCGTGAGTGGGGGGGGATCTGGGGGCAGCCCCGAGGTTTGGGGGGAAAAATCTGAGATTTGGGAATGGAAATCCGGAAATTTGGGAGGAAATCCTGAAATTTGGGAGGGGAAATCCTGAAATTTGGGAGGGGAAATCCTGAGATTTGGGAGGGGAAATCCTGAAATCTGGGAGGAGAAATCCTGAAATTTGGGAGGGGAAATCCTGAAATTTGGGGAGAAATCCTGAAATTTGGGAGAGGAAATCCTGAGATTTGGGGGGACAAATCCTGAAATTTGGGAGGGGAAATCCTGAAATTTGGGGGGAAATCCTGAGATTTGGGAGGGGAAATCCTGAAATTCAGGGGAAATCCTGAAATTTGGGAGGGGAAATCCTGAAATCTGGGAGGAGAAATCCTGAGATTTGGGAGGGGAAATCCTGAAATTTGGGAGGGAAAATTCTGAAATTTGGGAGGAAAAATCCTGAGATTTGGAAGGGGAAATCCTGATATTTGGGAGGGGAAATCCTGAGATTTGGGGGGACAAATCCTGAAATTTGGGAGGAAAAATCCTGAAATTTGGGAGGAAAAATCCTGAGATTTGGAAGGGGAAATCCTGATATTTGGGAGGGGAAATCCTGAAATTTAAGAGGGGAAATCCTGAGATTTGGGAGGGAAAATCCTGAAATTTGGGAGGAAATTCTTAAACTCAGGGGTGGGGAGGGGGAGTGTGCCCATTTTGTTGGAAAATCCCCAATTCCACGGAGAGATCTCCAATTTTGGGAGGGAATTTCTCATTTTAGGGGGGCAGTTTTGGGGGGGCTGGGTCCAGGTGAGCCGCTCCCTCTGACCCTGCCCCTTCCCTCCCCCCCAGTTCGCCATTGGCTCCTTGATGGACGATTACCTGGGTGAGTTTGAGGGGTCCCGGGTTTTTTTTTTGGGGGGGATTCTGGGGAGATTTTGGGTTGGGGGGACCCTCAGGGACCCCCTGGGAAATTTGGGGAGGGGGATTGTGTGTCCCTCCCCCTCATCCTTTCTCCTTCTCCCCCCAGGTCTCGTCAGCTGAGCACCAGGAGCAGCCAGGACTCCTCCTCAGTTGTACCCTCCCAAATTTTGGGGTGTCTCCTCCCCAAATTTTGGGGACTCCCCCCCAGTTTTGGGAGGTTCTGGCAGCGGGGCCACCCCCAGAGCTGGGGGGGCTCTGCCTTTCCCCTCCACATTCCCAATAAAATTATTTCCCACCGTTTCCAAACTTTGTCGCTTGTTTTTTGGGGGTCCAGGAATTTTTGGGAGGGGATCTTTACCTCCAGTGGGACCCACCCCAAAGTTGCCGCTTTAAGGCGGCATCGCCGCTTTAAGTGCACCCCCCGTTTCCACGGCGACGTTCGGTGCTTTACGTCGCTTTACGTCGCCACTGTCGCGCTGTCCCCCCCACTCCCGCGCTTTGCGGCCGCGGCCCGGCCTTCTCTCCCAGCTCTCCAAGATGGCGGTGTCCGGGGTGAGCGCGGCCGCCGCCAACATCCGCCGCCATCCTCCTTCCCCCGCCGCCCCGCCGCGTCCCCGCCGCCACCGCGGGAGCCGCCGGGCACCGGGGATGCGGTCCCGCCGGGTTTGGAGCCGCGGGGACGCTGCGGGAGGCGCGGATGGCGGCGGGATGGGAGCGGGGCCCTGAGGGGAGCCGGGGTTGGGGCGCGGAGGGGACGGAGGGGTCGCGTCACAGCCTTGGGGACACTTCGGGGACCCCCCCAACCCCAATTCCACCAGGCCCTGCCCAGGAACCCCCAAATCCGGGCGGGTTTCAGGGCCCTCATCCCCATCTCGGCACCCCCAGTGCCACCCCGGTGTCCCCAACTTTTGAGGGCACAAAACCTCGGGGGCACTTGGGGACACTTGGGGACACTCGGGCTGTCCCCACAGACGCTGTACACGTACCCCGAGAACTGGCGCGCCTTCAAGGCTCTCATCGCTGCCCAGTACTCGGGCGCTCGGCTCCGCGTCCTCTCGACGCCCCCCCAGTTCCACTTCGGCCACACCAACCGCAGCCCGCAGTTCCTGCAGAAGTTCCCGCTGGGGAAGGTGGGTCCGGCCCGAAAAACCCCAAAATTGGGGAATTTGGGGATTTAGGTTTGGGGTTTGGGGGCTGTGGGGTTTGGGAGGGTCAGGCCCTGCAGTTCTTGCAGAAGTTCCCGCTGGGGAAGGTGGGTCTGACCCTAAAAACCCCAAAATTGGGGAATTGGGGGATTTAGGTTTGGGGGTTTGGGGTTTGGGGGCTGTGGGTTACATGGAGTTCAGGATTTTGGGATTTGGGGTTTGGGGGTTACATGGAATTTGGGATTTTGGGGTTTGGGAGGGTCAGACCCTGCAGTTCCTGTAGAAGTTCCCACAGTGGAAGGTGGGTTTGACCCGAAAAACCCCAAAATTGGGAAATTTGGGATTTGGGGTATTGGGGTTTGGGGGATGTGGGTTACACAGAATTCAGGATTTTGGGGTCAGACCTTGCAGTTCCCACAGAAGTTCCCGCTGGGGAAGGTGGGTCAGACCCGAAAAACCCCAAAATTGGGGAATTGGGGGTTTGGGAATGTGGGGTTTGGGGGTTTGGGGAATTTGGATTTGGGGTTTGGGGGCTGTGGGTTACACAGAATTCAGGATTTTGGGGTTTGGGGGTTACACGGAATTCGGGATTTGGGGATTTTGGGGTCAGACCTTGCAGTTCCTGCAGAAATTCCCACAGGGGCAGGTGGGTTTGACCCGAAAAACCCCAAAATTGGGAAATTTGGGTTTGGGGAATTGGGGTTTGGGGGCTGTAGGTTACACAGAATTCAGGATTTTGGGGTCAGACCCTGCAGAAATTCCCACTGGGGAAGGTGGGTTCAGCCCGAAAAACCCCAAAATTTGGGAAATTGGGGGTTTGGGAGTGTTGGTTACACGGAATTCAGGATTTTGGGGTTTGGGGGTTACACGGAATTCGGGATTTGGGGTTTTGGGAGGGTCAGACCCTGCAGTTCCTGCAGAAATTCCCGCTGGGGAAGGTGGGTCTGACCCTAAAAACCCCAAAATTTGGGATTTCTGATTCCAGAGGGGTTTGGGTTCTACCCTGGCACCCCAAAAACGGCGACTCCTGGATGGGAATTTGGGGTTTTTGTGGAATTTGGGGCAGTTTTTTAGGAATTTGGGGATTTGGGGTGTAAATCTGAGATTGGGATTTGGGGATTTGGGGGTGGGACCTGGCAGGTTTTGGGGTTTTGGGTTTTTTGGGGGTTTTTTGGGTTTTTTGGGGGTTTCACCCCAAATTTCGCCGTCGCAGGTGCCGGCGTTCGAGGGCGACGACGGATTCTGCGTCTTCGAGAGCAACGCCATCGCCTACTATGGTGGGCAATTAACGAGGCCTTGATTGATTAACGAGGCCGTGATTAACGAGCTCTGTGTGGCCTTCCCTGGCTGGGCTAATTACCAACCTAACGAGTTAACCCTTTCCTGCTCGGTGTGATACCTCCTCTGCTCATTAACGACTCCCCCTGCCCCTTAACGAGTCCCTGTCCTAATTAACAACCCTGCTGGCTAATTAATTATCCTCCTGGCTAATTAATTAACCCTTTCCCGCCCGCAGCTCCGACTCCATTGCTCCTGAGCGAGTGTCCCTTGTCCCTTAAGGAGCTCCTGCCTTTGCACCAGGTTTCCATCTAATTAATGATCCTCTTGGCTAATTAATGACCCCCTAGACTAATTAATGACCCCCTTGGCTAATTAATGACCCTCTTGGCCAATTAATGACCCTCCTGGCTGATTAATCAACACTTTTTTTGTCTAAACTCAGAGTTTGAAGAGTTCACAAATTTGATCCCCCCTTAACGGAGTCCCTTGCTCCTTAATGTGTCTCTTATTTAATTAACGGCCCACTTGGCTAATTAATGACCCACCTGGATAATTAACGACCCACCTGGCTAATTAACGACCCTGCTGGCTAACGAATTAACCCTTTCCTGCCCACACAGTGAGCACAGAGGAGCCGTGGGGCAGCATCACCGATCCCCCCCCCCCCCAACGCTCTCCCTGTGCCCCCCGGCCCTTAACGAGGCCCTCCCCTAATTAACACCTGTCTGTTAATTGCAGTGAGCACGGAGGAGCTGCGGGGCAGCACCCCTGAGGCCGCAGCAGCCGTGCTGCAGTGGGTGAACTTCGCTGACAGCGACGTGGTGCCCCCGGCCAGCACCTGGGTGTTCCCCACGCTGGGGATCCTGCACTACAACAAACAGGTCTGGGGTTAGGGGTGGGGAGGGGGGATTTTTAAATTGGGGTTTTTGGGGGGAGGGTTTGAGAATTTTTGGGGGCTTTTTAAAATGTTTTTTATTATTTTTTTGAGAATTTTTTGAGATTTTTGGGGGATTTTTTATCATTTTTTGAGAATTTTTGGGGGCTTTTAGATTTATTTTTCATAATTTTTTTAAGAATTTTTTGAGATTTTTTGGGGGTTTTTTTATAATTTTTTTGAGAATTTTTGGGGGGCTTTTAAATTTATTTTTCTTTTTTTTTTTAAGAATTTTTTGAGATTTTTGGGATTTTTTATTATTTTTTGAGAATTTTTGGGGTTTTTTTTTATTTTTTGGACCTTTTTGGGGAGGAAATTTATGTGGATTTTTTTCAGGAATTTTTTGGGGTTTTTTTATCTCTTCAGGAATTTTTGGGGGATTTTTAAAAGGGTTTTTTTAATTTTGGGGGAATTTTTTGGGGGATATTTTCAGGATTTTTAGGGGGAATTTTTCAGGAATTTTTGGGATATTTTCAGGATTTTTTGGGGGGAATTTTTCAGGAATTTTTTTGAGATATTTTCAGGATTTTTTGGGGGAATTTTTCAGGAATTTTTGGGAATATTTTCAAGATTTTTTTGGGAAATTTTTCAGGATTTTTTGGGGGATATTTTCAGGATTTCTTGGGGGGAATTTTTCAGGAATTTTTTGGAGATATTTTCAGGATTTTTTGGAGGAATTTTTCACGAACATTTTGGGATATTTTCAGGATTATTTTGGGAAATTTTTCAGGAATATTTGGGAAGATTTTTTGGGTCTGTTTTGGGGATTCTGGGGGATGTTTTTTGGGGGGGATTTGGGGATTTTTTGGGCGGGCCTGGGGGAGATGTGAAGGGTTATTTTTGGGGGGGGTGTTTGGGGTTCCCATTCTCAATTTCGGGGTCCCCTCCCCAGTTTCCCCTCCCCAGTTTCCCCTGCCCAATTTTGGGTTCTTCTCCCCCATTTTGGGGTCCCCTCCCCGTTTTGTTCCCCCCCTGACCCCGGCTCTGTCCCCCAGGCCACCGAGGTGGCGAAGGAGGAGGTGCGCCGGGTGCTGGGGGTGCTGGACGGGCACCTGAGAACCAGAACGTTCCTGGTGGGGGAGAGGGTGAGCCTGGCCGACATCAGCCTGGTGTGCGCCCTGCTCTGGCTCTACAAACAGGTACGGACAGGTACAGCACACCTGGGGACAGGTACAGCACACCTGGGACAGGTACAGCACACCTGGCACAGGTACAGCACACCTGGGGGGGTCACAGAGGGTGAGCCTGGCCGACATCAGCCTGGTGTGCGCCCTGCTCTGGCTCTACAAACAGGTACGGACAGGTACAGCACACCTGGGGACAGGTACAGCACACCTGGGACAGGTACAGCACACCTGGCACAGGTACAGCACACCTGGGGGGGTCACAGAGGGTGAGCCTGGCCGACATCAGCCTGGTGTGCGCCCTGCTCTGGCTCTACAAACAGGTACGGACAGGTACAGCACACCTGGGACAGGTACAGCACACCTGGGGGGTCACAGAGGGTGAGCCTGGCCGACATCAGCCTGGTGTGCGCCCTGCTCTGGCTCTACAAACAGGTATGGGACACCTGGGGACAGGTACAGCACACCTGGGCACACCTGGGGACAGGTACAGCACACCTGGGCACACCTGGGGACAGGTACAGCACACCTGGGGGGGTCACAGAGGGTGAGCCTGGCCGACATCAGCCTGGTGTGCGCCCTGCTCTGGCTCTACAAACAGGTATGGACAGGTACAGCACACCTGGGACAGGTACAGCACACCTGGGACAGGTACTGCACACCTGGGGGGTCACAGAGGGTGAGCCTGGCCGACATCAGCCTGGTGTGCGCCCTGCTCTGGCTCTACAAACAGGTACGGACAGGTACAGCACACCTGGGCACAGGTACAGCACACCTGGGCACAGGTACAGCACACCTGGGCACACCTGGGACAGGTACAGCACACCTGGGCACACCTGGGGACAGGTACAGCACACCTGGGACAGGTACAGCACACCTGGGGACAGGTACAGCACACCTGGGCACACCTGGGGACAGGTACAGCACACCTGGGACAGGTACAGCACACCTGGGCACACCTGGGGACAGGTACAGCACACCTGGGCACACCTGGGACAGGTACAGCACACCTGGGCACAGGTACAGCACACCTGGGCACGGGTACAGCACACCTGGGCACAGGTACAGCACACCTGGGGACAGGTACAGCACACCTGGGGGGGGTCACAGAGGGTGAGGTGTATTTGGGGTCTCTCAGGTGTTATTTAGGGTCTCTCAGGTGTATTTAAGGTCTCTCAGGTGTATCTGGGATCTCTCAGGTGTGTTTGGGGTCTCTCAGGTGTATTTAGGATCTCTCAGGTGTATCTGGGATATTTCAGGTGTTATTTAGGATCTCTCAGGTGTATTTAGGGTCTCTCAGGTGTATCTAGGGTCTCTCAGGTGTATTTAGGGTCTCTCAGGTGTATTTAGGGTCTCTCAGGTGTATCTAGGGTCTCTCAGGTATGTTTAGGGTCTCTCAGGTGTATTTAGGATCTCTCAGGTGTATTTAGGGTCTCCCAGGTGTATTTAGGGTCTCTCAGGTGTATTTGGGGTCTCAGGTGTTATTTAGGGTCTCTCAGGTGTATTTAGGATCTCTCAGGTGTGTATTTAGGATCTCTCAGGTGTATCTGGGGTCTCTCAGGTGTATCTAGGGTCTCTCAGGTGTATTTAGGGTCTCTCAGCTGTATCTAGGGTCTCTCAGGTGTATTTTGGGTCTCTCAGGTGTGTGTTTGGCTCTCCCCAGGTGCTGGACCCCGCGTTCCGGGGCCCCTTCGGGAACGTGAACCGCTGGTTCCTCACCTGCCTGAACCAGCCCCAGTTCAAGGCCGTGCTGGGCGAGGTGCAGCTGTGCCAGAGGATGGCGCAGTTCGACGGTGAGGGCTCACCTGGGGGGATGGAACACACCTGGGCACACCTGGGGGGCTGGGGGAGGTGCAGCTGTGCCAGAGGATGGCGCAGTTCGACGGTGAGGGCTCACCTGGGCACACCTGGGCTCACCTGGGGCTCACCTGGGCACACCTGGGCACACCTGGGGGGCTGGGGGCTCACCTGGGCACACCTGGGCACATTTGGGACACACCTGGGCTCACCTGGGACACACCTGGGGGTGCTGGGGAACAGGAAAAAGGGAATTTTGGGGTTTTTCCGAAGAAAAAAAAGAGAATTTCAGGGGAATTTGAAGACATTTTATGGAGCTTTAAAAGGAGCAGAAAAGGTGAATTTTGTGAGAACTCAAAAAGGTGAATTCTGAATTTTGAGGGAACTCAAAAAGGTGAATTCTGAATTTTGTGGGAATTCAAAAAGGTGAATTCTGAATCTTGTGGGAACTCAGAAAGGTGAATTTTGAATTTTGAGGGAACTCAAAAAGGTGAATTCTGAATTTTGTGGGAACTCAAAAAGGTGAATTCTGAATTTTGTGGGAATTCAAAGAGGTGAATTTTGAATTTTGAGGGAATTCAAAGAGGTGAATTTTGAATTTTGAGGGAATTCAAAAAGGTGAATTTTGGATTTTGAGGGAACTCAAAAAGGTGAATTTTGAATTTTGAGGGAATTCAAAGAGGTGAATTTTGAATTTTGAGGGAATTTAAAGAAGTGAATTCTGAATTTTGTGGGAACTCAGAAAGGTGCAAAGGCAGAGAGGAGGAACCTTGGGGAATCCAGAAATGATTTTTGGGGGTAAAAAAAGACACCAAAAACGCGAATTTTGGCCCCAAATTAACCCCGAGCGTTCTGGACCAAAAGCCAAGAAGTTTGCGGAGAGCCAGGCCCGGAAGGACAAGGACAAGGACAAGGACAAGGACAAGGACAAGGAGACCCCCAGGAAGGAGAAGGAGCCCCCCAGGAAGGAGAAGCCCCCCAAGAAGGAGGAGAAGCGGCCGGAGCCCGACGAGGACCTGGACGAGTGCGAGCAGGTCCTGGCGGCCGAGCCCAAGGCCAAGGACCCCTTCGCCCACCTGCCCAAGAGGTGGGGACAGGGCTGGGGACACCTGGGGACACACCTGGGGGGCTGGGAGACACCTGGGGGGGCTGGGGTCACTCAGGGTCACTGTGTCTGTCCCAGCCCCTTTGTCCTGGATGAGTTCAAGCACAAGGACACGCTGAGGACAGGGGTCACTCAGGGGTTTGGGGACACTCGGGTGGTCACTCAGAGGTCACTCAGGGGTTTGTGGTCACTCTGGGTCACTCAGGTGGTCACTCAGGCAGTCACTGACCATTCCCTGTCCCCTCCTGTCCCCACCCCTTTTGTCCTGGACGAGTTCAAGCGCAAAGACACGCTGGGGACAGGGGTCACTCAGGGGACACTCAGGGGTTTGTGGTCACTCAGGGGTCACTCAGGGGTTTGGGGACACTCAGGTGGTCACTCTGGGTCACTCAGGCCATCACTGACCATTCCCCATGTCCATCTGCCCCAGCCCGTTTGTCCTGGACGAGTTCAAGCGCAAGTACTCCAACGAGGACACGCTGGGGACAGGGGTC
Organism: Catharus ustulatus; assembly: GCF_009819885.2. Lineage (NCBI taxonomy): Eukaryota > Metazoa > Chordata > Aves > Passeriformes > Turdidae > Catharus > Catharus ustulatus. The sequence goes on from NC_046252.1 coordinate 2,649,484, forward strand.
ACTCAGGGGGTCACTCAGGGGTTTGGGGTCACTCAGGTGGTCACTCTGGGTCACTCAGGGTCACTGTGTCTGTCCCAGCCCGTTTGTCCTGGACGAGTTCAAGCGCAAGTACTCCAACGAGGACACGCTGGGGACAGGGGTCACTCAGGGTCACTCAGGGGTCACTCAGGGTCACTCAGGTGGTCACTCAGGCCGTCACTGACCATTCCCCGTGTCCATCTGTCCCCAGCCCGTTTGTCCTGGACGAGTTCAAGCGCAAGTACTCCAACGAGGACACGCTGTCGGTGGCGCTGCCGCATTTCTGGGAGCACTTTGACCCGCAGGGCTGGTCACTCTGGTACTGCCAGTACCGGTACCCCGAGGAGCTGAGCCAGACCTTCATGAGCTGCAACCTCATCACAGGTGAGCCTTCATCCACCTCATCTTCATCATCCTCATCTTCATCCTCACCTTCATCCTCACCTGCATCCTGTCCTAACCCTCACCTTCATGAGCTGCAACCTCATCACAGGTGAGCCTTCATCCTCATCCTCCTCATCCTCACCTTCATGAGCTGCAGCCTCATCACAGGTGAGCCTTCATCCCCATCCTCATCCTCACCTTCATGAGCTGCAACCTCATCACGGGTGAGCCTTCATCCTCATCCTCCTCATCCTCACCTCCATCCACACCTTCATCACCTTCATCCTATCCTAATCCTCACCTTCATGAGCTGCAACCTCATCACAGGTGAGCCTTCATCCTCCTCATCATCTTCATCCTCATCCTCACCTTCATGAGCTGCGACCTCATCACGGGTGAGAGCCTTCGGCCTCATCATCATCATCCTCATCCTATGCTAACCTTCACCTTCATCCTCATCATCATCCTCATCCTGTCCTAACTCTCACCTTCATGAGCTGCAACCTCATCACAGGTGAGCCTTCATCCTCATCCTCACCTTCATCTTCACCTTCATCATCATCACCTTCTTCATCATCATCATCCTAATCCTCACCTTCATCCTCATCATCCTCATCATCCTCATCCTCACCTTCATCCTCACCTTCCTCATCACCTTCATCTTCCTTATCATCACCTTCATCCTTATCATCATCATCTTCATCCTGTCCTAATCCTTGCCTTCATCATCACCTTCGTCATCCTCACCTTCATCCTCATCATCACCTTCATCATCATCATCATCATCATCATCATCATCACTTTCATCCTAATCCTCACCTTCATCATCACCTTCATCCTCATCATTGTCACCTTCATCCTTATCATCATCATCCTGATCCTCACCCTCGTCCTCACCTTCATCCTCATCATCATCATCACCTTCATGCTCATCATCCTCGTCATCTTCATCCTCATCATCGTTACCTTCCTCATGACCTTCATCTTCATTATCATCTTCATCCTATCCAAATCCTTACCTTCATCATCTTCATCCTGTCCTAATCCTCACCTTCCTCATCACCTTCATCATCATCATTGTCACCTTCATCGTCAGCTTCATCTTCACCTTCAGCTTCATCACCTTCACCGTATCGTAATCCTCACCTTCATCATCATCTTCTCATCATCATCACCTTTATCCTCATCATCATCTTCATCTTCATTATCATCATCTTCATCCTATCCAAATCCTTACCTTCATCATCTTCATCCTGTCCTAATCTTCATCTTCCTCATCACCTTCATCCTCATCATCACCTTCATCCTCATCATCATCACCTTCATCCTGACCTTCTTCATCATCTTCATCCTTGTCATCATCATCACCTTCACCCTATCCTAATCCTCACCTTCATCCTCATCATCCTCACCTTCATTCTCATCATCATCACCTTTATCCTCATCATCATCATCTTCATTATCATCATCTTCATCCTATCCAAATCCTTACCTTCATCATCTTCATCCTGTTCTAATCTTCATCTTCCTCATCACCTTCATCCTCATCATCACCTTCATCCTCATCATCATCACCTTCATCCTGACCTTCTTCATCATCTTCATCCTTGTCATCATCATCACCTTTACCCTATCCTAATCCTCACCTTCATCCTCCTCATCACTTTCATCTTCCTCCTCATCATCACCTTCATTCTAATTTTCACCTTCCTCCTCCCCCTCCTCTCCCTCCTCCCTTTTCCCTCCTTTCCCTTTTCCCATTTTTTCCCTTTTTTCCCCCATTTCCCCTCTCCCCCCACTCTCCGTTTCCCGCCCCGTTCCCGTTTCCCCGGAGTTCCCGCGGATTTTCCCCATTTCCCGTGTTTTTGCCCCGTTTCCCAGGGATGTTCCAGCGCCTGGACAAGCTGCGCAAGAACGCCTTCGCCTCGGTGCTGCTCTTCGGGGGCGACGGCGACAGCAGCATCTCGGGGGTCTGGGTGATGCGGGGCCAGGAGCTGGCCTTCACGGTGAGGGAGCGCCAAAAATACCAAAAACTGACACCAAAAAAAATCCCAAAATCGACCCAAAAACTGACACAAAAAAACCACCAAAAATACCAAAAACTGACACAAAAAACTGCCCAAAAATCCCAAAAACTGACACAAAAAAACCACCAAAAATACCAAAAACTGACACAAAAAAACACACCAAAAATACCAAAAACTGACACAAAAAAACATCCCGAAAAACTGCCCCAAAATCCCAAAAACTGACACAAAAAAACCACCAAAAATACCAAAAACTGACACAAAAAAACACACCAAAATCCCAAAAACTGACACAAAAAAACACACCAAAAACTGTCTCAAAAATCCCAAAAACTGACACAAAAAAACATCCCAAAAAAACACCCCCAAAAACTGCCCCAAAAAAACACACCAAAAAACTGTCCAAAAAAATGCCCCAAAAATCCTAAAAACTGACCCAAAAAAAATCCCAAAAAACTGCCACAAAAATCCCAAAAACTGACCCAAAAAAACATCCCAAAAAACTGACCCAAAATCCCAAAAACTGACCCAAAAAAAAATCCCAAAAAACTGCCCCAAAAAACTCCCCAAAATCCCCAAAACTGGCCCAAAAAACCGCCCAAAAACTGCCCCAAAAATCCCAAAAACTGCCCCAAAAATCCCCAAAAACTGCCCCAAAAAACTCCCCAAAATCCCCAAAACTGCCCCAAAAAACTGCCAAAAAACTGCCCCAAAATTCCCAAAAACTGCCCCAAAAAAACACCCCAAAAAAACACCCCAAAAACCCCAAAACTGCCCCAAAATACCGCCCCAAAATCCCTAAAAAAAATCAGATTTTTTTGCCGTTTTCACCGGTTTCTCTCATTAGTTGCCATTTTTTTCATTTTTCCCGTTTTCCCCCGTTTTTTCCCCAGCTGTGCCCGGACTGGCAGGTGGATCACGAGTCCTACACCTCCCAAAAAACCCCAAAAATCCCCAAAACCCCTAAAAAATCCCCCAAAAAATCAGATTTTTTTGCCATTTTCACATTTTTTGTGACTAATTGCCATTTTTGTAATTTTTCCCGATTTTACCCCAGCTGTGCCCGGACTGGCAGGTGGATTACGAGTCCTACACCTCCCAAAAAACCCAAAAATCCCCCCAAAACCTCCCAAAAACCCCCTAAAAATCCCTTTAAAAATCAGATTTTTTTACCGTTTTCGCAGGTTTCTGTCACTAATTCCCATTTTTTTTCATTTTTCCCGTTTTCCCCCCGTTTTTTCCCCAGCTGTGCCCGGACTGGCAGGTGGATCACGAGTCCTACACCTCCCAAAAAACCCAAAAATCCCCCAAAAAACCCCAAAATCTCTAAAAAATCCCTAAAAAAATCGGATTTTTTTACCGTTTTCGCAGGTTTCTGTCACTAATTCCCATTTTTTTCATTTTTCCCGTTTTCCCCCGTTTTTTCCCCAGCTGTGCCCGGACTGGCAGGTGGATCACGAGTCCTACACCTCCCAAAAAACCCAAAAATCCCCCAAAAAACCCCAAAATCTCTAAAAAATCCCTAAAAAAATCGGATTTTTTTACCGTTTTCGCAGGTTTCTGTCACTAATTCCCATTTTTGTCATTTTTCCCGTTTTCCCCCGATTTTGCCCCAGCTGTGCCCGGACTGGCAGGTGGATTACGAGTCCTACACCTCCCAAAAAACCCCAAAAATCCCCCAAAAACCCCCTAAAAATCCCTAAAAAAATCAGATTTTTTTGCCATTTTCACATTTTTTGTCACTAATTCCCATTTTTGTCATTTTTCCCATTTTCCCCCATTTCTACCCCAGCTGTGCCCGGACTGGCAGGTGGATTACGAGTCCTACACCTGGCGCAAGCTGGACCCCGAGAGCGCCGAGTGCCGGACGCTGGTGCAGGAATATTTCCTGTGGGAGGGCGAGTTCCGGCACGTGGGGAAGCCCTTCAACCAGGGCAAGATCTTCAAGTGAAATTGGGCTGAAATCCCGGGATTTTGGGGTTTCAAATCCTGGGAATTGAACCCTTCAACCAGGGCAAGATCTTCAAATAGATTTGGGCTGAAATCCCGGGAATTTGGGGTGAAATCCCGGGATTTTGGGGCTGAAATCCCGGGAATTTGGGGCTGAAATCCCGGGATTTTGGGGTTTGAAATCCCGGGATTTTGGGGTTTGAAATCCTGGGACTCAGAACCTTTCAACCAGGGCAAGATCTTCAAATAGATTTGGGGTGAAATCCCAGGAATTTGGGGTTTGAAATCCTGGGATTTTGGGTTCAAATCCCGAGATTTTTCAGCTCTTCGACCACGGCAAGATCTTTGAGTGAAATTTGGGGTGAAACCCCGGGATTTTGGGGTCAAATTCTGGGATTTTGGGCTGAAATCCACATATTTTGGGGTCAAATCCCGGGATTTCAGAACCCTTCAATCAGGTCAAGATCTTCAAATAGATTTGGGCTGAAATCCCAGGGTTTTGGGGTTTGAAATCCCGGGGTTTTGGGTTCAAATCCTGGGATTTTGGGGCTCTCAGCCAAGGCAGGATGGTCAAGCCACGCCCTGGAATTTTGGGTTCAAATCCCGGGATTTCGGGGCCCTCCGGTTCTCCAGCCCCGATCCAATAAAAAAAAAAACTTCGGACAGGACGAGAGTTTGGAGTGGTTTGGGGAATTTTGGGGAATTTTGGGGGGTCCTGGAATATTCCAGGGAATTTTGGGGGGATTTTGGGACATTCTGGGGGTTCAGGGCTGATCCCGATTTTTCCTGAAATTCCCAAAAAATCTTCAGAGCGAGGTTAAAATCCCAAATTCCGGCCAAAAAATTCGGGAATTCGGTGGGAATTCCCCCCTGGGGGAGGGGCCGGGCCCAGTAGAAACCAGTACAAACCAGTATAAACCAATATAAACCAGTAGAAACCAGTATAAACCAGTACAAACCAATACAGACCAGTATAAACCAGTACAAACCAATATAAACCAGTACAAACCAGTATAAACCAGTGTAAACCAGTACAAACCAGTATAAACCAGTGTAAACCAGTAACAGCCACCAAACCCAGTTTGAGCCCGCCCCCACTGGCCACATCTGGATCCAGTTTATCCCAGTTCGGTCCCAGTTCTTCCCAGTCCAGTCCCAATTCATTCCCAGTTTCTCCCAGTTCAGTCCCAGTTCCTCCCAGTTCGGTCCCAGTTTATCCCAGTTCCTCCCAGTTTATCCCAGTTTAGCCCCAATTTGGTCCCAGTTTATCCCAGTTCCTCCCAGTCCAGTCTCAGTTCGGTCCCAGTTCCTCCCAGTTTAGCCCCAGTTCATTCCCAGTTCCTCCCAGTTTATCCCAGTTTAGCCCCAGTTCCTCCCAGTCCGGTCCCAGTTCCTCCCAGTTTATCCCAGTTCAGTCCCAGTTTGTGCCAGTTCCTCCCAGTTTGGTCCCAGTTCCTCCCAGTCTGGTCCCAGTTTATCCCAGTTCCTCCCAGTCCGGTCTCCGTTCGGTCCCAGTTCCTCCCGGTTTATCCCAGTTTATCCCAGTTCGGTCCCAGTTCCTCCCAGTTCGGTCCCAGTTCCTCCCAGTCCAGTCCCAGTTTCCGCTTTCCCGCGGCCGCGCCCTCCTGAGTCACCCCCGGGGTGTCCCCGGCACCCCCCCCATTGTCCCCTCATTGTCCCCGCGGGGGGGGGGGACACGGGGACACCCGGCCCAGCTGTCCCCAGTGTCCCCCATTGTCCCCAGGTGTCCCCAGATGTGTGCCAGCTGTCCTCCGGTGTCCCCCAGGTGTCCCCAGATGTCCCCCGGTGTCCCCCAGCTGTTTCCAGATGTCCCCCCCCGCTGTCCCCGCTGTCCCCACCCAGGGGATCCCGCCCCGGTGTCACCTCGGGCAGCGCCACACCCGGTGCCACCTCAGTGCCACCTCAGGGCCACGCCCGGTGTCACCTCCGGGCCACGCCCGGCTGTCGCCAGGTGCCCCGGGCATTGCCACCACCTGCGGCCACCACCCAGGTGCCACCGAGTGTCCCCAGGGCGGGGTCAGGGCCAGCGGGCACCCCCGGGTGCCACCAAAGCGCCACCAGAGTGCCACCAGCCCGTCCCTGTCCTGTCCCCTCCCTGTCGCCGTCCCGCGGCTCCTCGGGAATTCCGGAATTTGGGAATTTCGGAATTCGGGAATTCTGGAATTCGGGAATTCTGGAATTTGGGAATTTGGGAATTCGGGAATCCGGGAGCTCCGGGGGTTCCCTCCCCCTCGGCCCCCCCCACACCCCCCTGCCACCCCCCCTTTTGTCGCCCACGTGTCCCCTGGCCCTGCCCTCCCCTCCCCCCCCTCCCGGTGGCCCCGGGCCAGCGCGGAATCCCAAACATCCCAAAATCCCAAACATCCCCTCCCCCACCCCGCCCGCCCCTCCCCCCCCCGCTCCCGCCGCTCCGGGGGGGTCCCCGCGGTGTCCCCAACCCCCCCCCCAATCCAGCGGTGCCGCCACATCTGGAGGGGACAGCGACAGCTGGAGCCCCTCCCCCCCCCCCCCCACCCCAAATCCGCTTTTTTTTTTTTTTTTTCGGGGGGGTCACCCCCGCCCCGCCCCCACCCCGAGCCGCGGGGACCCCCGGGGTGGGGGAGGGGCTCTGGGGGTCCCCCCGGTGTCCCCCGGTGTCCCCCGGTGTCCCCCCCTGGTGCGCGGGGCGGGGGGGGCGGGGGGGATGAGGCAGCGCTCGGGAATGCGCCGGGATTTGGGACCGGGATTTGGCACCGGAACCGCCCGGGAGCCGCCCCAGAACCGCCCCGGAGCGGAGCCGGTACCGCTCGGGAACGGCCCCAGAACCGAACCGGACCGGGCCCGATCCCAGCCGGGAACGGCTCCAGAACCGAACCGGGATCGGACCCGGGAACGGCCCCAAAAGGGCCCCGGTACCGCCGGGAGCGGCCCCAGAACCGAACCGGGACCGGGAGCGGGAACGACCCCAGAACCGAACCGGACCGGGACCGGGAATGGCCCCACAACCGAACGGGACCGCAGGCGGGGGAAGCGGGACCGGAATTTGGGAGAATTTGGAGAAATTTGGAGAAATTTGGAGAAATTTGGAGAAATTTGGAGAAATTTCTGAGAATTTGGGGCTCAAGGCTGCGGAAAGTCCCGGATTTTGGCTCCCAGTATGGACTGGGCCAAACTGGGAGCAGCGCATGAGGGTCCCCAGTCCCTCCCAGTGCCCCCCAGTGCCCCCCAGTGTCCCCCAGTATCCCCCAGTGCCCTCCAGTCCCATCCCAGTATCTCCCAGTGCTCCCCAGTGCCCCCCCAGTGCCCCCCAGTATCCCCCAGCCCCATCCCAGTGTCCCCCCAGTATCCCCCAGTGTCCCCCCAGTCGCATCCCAGTATCCCCCAGTCCCATCCCAGTATCCCCCAGTGCCTCCCAGTCCCATCCCAGTATCCCCCAGTCCCATCCCAGTATCCCCCAGTGCCCCCCAGTCCCATCCCAGTATCTCCTAGTGTCCCCCAGTGCCCCCTAGTTCCACCCCAGTGCCCCCAATATCCCCCAGTCCCACCCCAGTATCCCCCAGTCCCATCCCAGTATCCCCCAGTGCTCCCCAATATCCCCCAGTCCCATCCCAGTGCCCCCCAGTTCCATCCCAGTATCCCCCAGTTCCATCCCAGTATCCCCCAGTATCCCCCAGTGCCCCCCAATATCCCCCAGTTCCATCCCAGTGTCCCCCCAGTATCCCCCAGTGTCCCCCCAGTCGCATCCCAGTGTCCCCCCAGTCCCATCCCAGTATCCCCCAGTGCCCCCCAGTGCCCCCCAGTATCCCCCAGTATCCCCCAGTCCCATCCCAATATCTCCCAGTGTCCCCCAGTATCCCCCAGTATCCCCCAGTCCCATCCCAGTATCCCCCAGTATCCCCAGTTTCCATTCTGGGATTTTCGGGGTTCCCCCCGGGGGGGGTCGGGGTCACCTGGGGGGGGGCGGGGGGGTCCCGGAACGGGACCGGAACCAGAACCGGAACCGGGATTGGACCGGGATTGGAACCGAGACTGGGATCGGAACTGGAACCGGGATTGGACCGAGATCAGAACCGGAACCAGAACTGGAACCGGGATTAGAACTCGGACTGGGACTGGAACCGGGACTGGACTGGGATTGGAACCGGGACTGGACTGGGACTGGACTGGAATCGGACTGGGATCGGAACCAGGGCCGAAACCCGGACTGGAATCGGGACTGGACCGGGATCGGAACCGGGACTGGAATCGGGACTGGACCGGGATCGGAACCAGAACCGGAACTGGAATCGGGATTAGAACTCGGACTGGACTGGGATTGGATCCGGGACTGGACCGGGACCGGAACCCGGACTGGAACCGGGACTGGACCGGGATTGTAACTGGAACCGGGACCAGAACCGGGACTGGAACAGACACTGGACTGGGACTGGACCCCGGACTGGGACCGGGATGAGCTCGGGAACGGGAGCAGAAGTGGGACTGGAATTGGACCGGGACCAGGACTGGGATCGGAATTGGACTTGGGACCAGAACCGGGACCGGACCACGATCAGAACTGGGACTGGATTACGATCAGAACCGGGACCGGGAGTGAAACCGGGACTGGATCGAGATCAGAACCACCCCGGCTCCGAACCTGGATCTGGACCGGGACTAGAACCGGCCAGAGAACAGAACCTGGGCCGGGACCGGGCTCAGAACCGTCCCTGGAGAGGGTCCGGGCTCAGAACCAGGACGGGGTCGGGATCAGAACCGGCACCGCATCAGGTTTAGGAGCGGAACCGGATCGGGACCAGGATCGGAATTGAACCAGGACTGGGATCAGAACCGGGACCGGGAGTGAAACGGGAACTGGATCGGGATCAGAACCGGGACTGGGAGTGAAACGGGAACTGGATCGGGATCAGAACCGGGACTGGGAGTGAAACGGGAACTGGATCGGGATCAGAACCGGGACTGGGAGGGAAACGGGAACTGGATCGGGATCAGAACCGGGACTGGGAGGGAAACGGGAACTGGATCGGGATCAGAACCGGGACTGGGAGTGAAACGGGAACTGGATCGGGATCAGAACCGACCCGGCTCGGAACCAGGAGCAGGATCGGGACTAAAACCGGCCCGGACTCAGAACCGGGAAAGGGATCGGGACTAAAACCGGCCCGGACTCAGAACCGGGACTAAAAGCGGCCCGGACTCAGAACTGGACCGGGATCGGGACTAAAACCGGCCCGGACTCAGAACCGGGACTAAAACGGGCCCGGATTCAGAACTGGACCGGGATCGGGACTAAAACCAGTCCGGACTCAGAACCGGGACCGGGATCGGGAATTAAAACCGGCCCGGGCTCAGAACCGGGACCAGGATCGGGACTAAAACGGGCCCGAACACAGAAGCGGGACCAGGACAGGGATCAGAACCGGGACTGGACCGGGATCAGAACCGCCCCGGCTCGGACCCGGGCCCAGCAGGAGGTTCCGAGCGGGACCGGCCCCGGCCCGGCCGCTCCCCGTGCCCGCGCCGGGCGCGCCGCGGCCGCTCCGGGGCTGTCCCGGGCCGCTCCCTGTCCCGGGGCCGGGCCGGGCCGGGCCCTCCCCGCGGGGCGGGGGCGGCTCCGCCGCGCTACAAGAGCCGGGACCCGCCCGGGCGCGGCCACTCCGCACGGACCCGCCGGGGCCGCTCCGGGACCGCCGGCACCGGCACCGGCACCGCCGCCAGGACCCGGCACCGGGCATGGCCCGGGCCCGCCGCTGAGCCCGCAGCGCGCAGGTACCGCCGGGGACAGACCCGGGACAGAACCGGGACTGAACCGGGACAGAGCCGGGACCTGCCGGGACGGGCGGAGGCTCCGGGAGGGGCGGGCGGGGGTCCCGGGACTGTCCCGGGAGTGTTCTGGGGGGGTTCTGGTGGTCCCGGGAGTTGCCGGGGGGGTTCGGGAAGTTCCCGAGGGAGTCCCGGGGGGCTCGAGGAGCCCCGGGAGGGCGGGGGGGGGTCCCGGTGGTCCCGGGGGGATCCCGGGGGGATCCCAGGGGGCTCCGGGAGAGCCGGGAGTTGGTCCCGGTGGTCCCGGGGGGTTCTGATGGTCCCGGGACGGTCCCGGGGGGTCCCGGTGGTCCCGGGAGCGCCGTGGGGGTGCGGGGGGGGTCCCGTGACCATCTCGGGGGTCTCCGGGACCGCCGAGGGTTCGGGGGGGTTCGTTTGTCCCGAGGGGGTTCCGGTACCGCCGGGGGGGTCCCGGGGGGGCTCCGGGGACGCCGCGAACTCCCCGGGGCGGGGGGAGGGGGGGGGGCCCCACGCGTGTCCCGTGCCCGCTCCGGGGGGGGGTCCCGGGGGTCTCCGGAGCCGCTCGGGGCATTCCCGGGGGTGTCCCGGGGGTCCCGAGCGCGCTCAGGGCGTGGCCCCCCCCCCCCGCCCCCCCCTCCGGCCGCGCCCGGGGAGTCCCCGTTGGGGGCGGGGCCGCGGTTCCCCCCCCCCCCCCCCCCCTCCGGGCCCCTCCCGCCGCTCCCGCCCCGCCCGGACCGGGGGGACCCCCGGGGGGGGGTCCCGGTGCCGATTTTGGGGCGGGGGGGGGATCCCCGGGATCCCGCGAGGGCGCGGCCGCGCGTGGGCGCTCGGTTAATGAAGGTTCGGTAATTAACGCTCATCAGCGCCGGTTTCAGCGCGGGGGTGGCGACAGCGCTTTTGGGGGGGGGCTCCGCGTTAATTTTGGGGTTCCCGACCCCGAACCCCACCCGAGGGGTCCCTGGGGAGGGGGTCTGGGGTGGGGGGGGACACGCGGGTTCCCCCCCCTTCCCTCCCCCCCTCTGCGGTTTTTGGGGCGCGGCCGCTCCGGGCGCCACTTCCCCCTCTGCCCCCCCTCCCCCTTTTTGGGGACACCCCCCCCATTCCGGGGGGCGAGGCCACCCCCGAACACCCCCCCAAATTTTGGGGGAACCCCAAATTTTTACATTGAGGTGGGGGCGGTTCCTCCGCGCTCCCCCAGCTCGGGGGTTCCCAAGGGCGGCGAATTTTTGGGGAGGGGTCCGGGGCGGGGCTGGGGACACCCCCGGAGTGTCCCGGCGCCGCCGCGTGTGGCCGCGGGCAGAGTCCGGGCAGGACCCGGTGGAACCGGTCCGGGACCCTCCCGGATCCGCGCGGTCCCCGCCGCCCGCGGGACTCTCGCTCCAGCCGGTCCGACCGGTACCGGCCGCGGGGCCCGCCCGCTCCTCCTCCTCCTCCTCCTCCTCCTCACGGGTTGTGTTTTTTTTTCTCCCCTTTTTTCCCCCCCTTTTTCCCGTTTTTTTTTTCCCCGTTTTTTCCCGATTTTTCCCTCTATTTTTTCCCGTTCTCCCCGTTTTTTTGGGACGGTTTTCCGGGATTTGGCGTTTCCTGGGAGGATCCCGCGCCCTGCGTCACCGACCCCGCCCGGACCCCCGAGCTGGGAGGGGGGCACAACCCAAATTTGGGGGTCAAACCCTTAATCCCCCCCAAAATCCCCAAATTTGGGGGAGGGGTGAGGTGGCGAAGTGACAGCGGGAGCTCCCGGGTGACACGGGCAGGGTGACACGGGTGACACGGTGACAGACACGGTGCCATCTCCTCCCTCCGTCCCCTCTGCGGCTTTTTGGGGGCGGGGGGCGGGGGGGGGGGGGGATGGGGGCCACTAAAAATACCGGGCAGGGGCCGCACGTGGTTTTCACCCCAAAAATAGCCCCGGGGCGGGGGGGTGGCATTGCTGCGGGGACACTCAGAGCTGTCCCCGGTGTCACTGGAGGGGGGGTTCGTGTCACTTCCACCCCCCCAGACAGGGAAAAGAGGGGGAAAAGCCGCGGGGAGGCGGCGGAATGGTGGAAAATGCGGTTTTGGGCCCATTTCTGGGCGGGCCGGGGCCGCTCCCAGCGCTCGGGGCCGCTCTGAGTCACCCCCGGCCCCCCCCGTGTCCCCCCCCGGTCCCCCCGCCCCGCTCTGAGTCACCAACCAGTTTGGCCGCCACCGCGCGGAGCCTTCCAGAGCCTTCGGAGCCCCGATTGTCCCTTCGGGGGACACCCCCGGGGCTGGGGGGACACCGCGAGGGCCACCGGCCCCCCCCGAGTGCCAGCGGCCCCCCCCCGAGTGTCACCAACACCCCCCCGAGTGTCACCAACCCCCCCCAGGGTGCCACCACCCCGCTGGGGACACTCGGGATGTCCCCGGGCTGTGACAATCCCCGTGTCCCCCCCCCGCCCTCGCGGTTTTTTTTGGGGGGGTTCGAGCAGGGAAAGTGAAAAAAAAAAAAAAAAAAACCACAAAAATAAACAAAAAAAACCAACCGAAATTGTCTAAAAAGGGAGAAATTCCCTCAAAAGCTGAGGAGCGGATCTGGGTGGGGCTCGGGGACAGGTGACAAGGGGCAGGTGACAAGGGGCAGGTGACATTCCCACACTGCCCCGCCCGTCCCCCCCCCGCTGCAAATCCCCAAAATCCGCGGGCTCGGAGCGGCTCCTTTGGGCGCTGGGGACGTCGGGGGTGTCCCCAAAGTGTCCCCCCGTCCCACCGTGTCCCCGATGTCCCCTCCAGGCCGGGAGGTGACACCGGAGCCGTTCCCGAGCGAGGCCCGAGGATTCCGGGGGCGGATCCGAACGGGACCGGGACCGGGACCCCACCAAGGTCAGCGGGGCCGCTCCGGCCACTCCGGACCCCTGTCCGGCCACTCTCCAGACCCCTGTCCGGCCGCTCCCCTGCCCCCTGTCCGGCCACTCCCCAGCCCCCTGTCCGGCCACTCGGGACCCCCTGTCCGGCCACTCCTCAGACCCCTGTCCGGCCACTCCTCAGACCCCTGTCCGGCCACTCGGGACCCCCTGTCCGGCCACTCCTCAGACCCCTGTCCGGCCACTCGGGACCCCCTGTCCGGCCACTCCCCTGCCCCCTGCCCGGCCACTCCAGACCCCTGTCCGGCCACTCCCCTGACCTCAAACCCCGTGTCCAGTCCCTGACCCCACGTCCAGCCCCTCTCCTGACCCAATGTCCACTCCCAGCTCCGTGTCCATTCCCCTGACCCCGGCCATGTCCGCCCCGTGTCCATCCCAGCCCCGTGTCCCGCTGCCCCCTGACCCCAGCCCCACTGACCGCTGCCCCCAGCCCCGCTGTCCCCAGCCCCGCTGACCCCTGACCCCTGCCCGCTGTCCTGGCGCAGATGGAGCCCCAGGAGGACACTCGGGAGATTCTCCTGCCCAGCTGGGAGGGCAGCGGCTCCCACGGCATCACCATCGCCCAGACTGACCACGGCGTCTTCGTGCGCTGCGTCCAGCAGAACTCTCCGGCCGCGCGCATGGGCGTGGTCAGGGAAGGTGGGGACACGGGGGGGGCTTGGGGACACTCGGGGGGACACGGGGTGGGGATTGGGGACACTCGGGGGGACACGGGGAGACACTTGGGGACACTTGGGGACACTCGGGGGGGGTTTGGGGACACTCGGGGGGACACGGGGTGGGGCTTGGGGACACTCGGGGAGGGCTTGGGGACACTGGGGGGGAGTTGGGGACATTCGGGGGGGCCTTAGGGACACCTGGGGGGGCCTTGGGGACACCTGGGGAACATCGGGGGGGAGTTGGGGACACTTGGGGACATCGGGGGCGCCTTGGGGACACTCGGGGGGACATCGGGGGGTCCTTGGGGACACTCGGGGGGGCCTTGGGGACACCTGGGGACACTCGGGGGGCCTGGGGGACACTTGGGGAGACATTGGGGGGGGCTTGGGGACACTCGGGGGGGGTTTTGGGGACACCGCGGCCATCCTGGTGACATCTCCTGCCTCTGTCCCCATGCGTGGTGACCCCGTGGTCACTCAGGTGGGGACAGGGGGCTCAACCCTGAGAGTTTTGGCTTTCAAACTGGGATTTTTGGGGTCCGAAATGGGATTTTTTGGGTCCAAAATGGGATTTTTGGGGTCCAGAATGGGATTTTTGGGTTTCAAACTGGGATTTTTGGGGTCCGAAATGGGATTTTTGGGGTCCGAAATGGGATTTTTGGGGTTGTTCGGTCCGTTCCGGTGGCACCTCAGCAGCTCCTCCCTCCCCCCCTCGTGGCCGATGACCCCGTGGTCACTCAGGCGGGGCCGGGGGGTCCCTCGCGGTGTCCCCCCGCCGCTGACCGCTGTCCCCGCTGTCCCCGCTGTCCCCGCTGTCCCCAGGGGATCAGATCGTGGGCGCCACCGTGTACTTCGACAAGCTGCAGTCGGGGGAGGCGGCGCAGCTGCTGCAGGCCATGGGGCAGCACGCGCTGGGGCTGCGGCTGCAGCGCCCGGGTGACCGCTCGCCCCTGGCCGGACACGGCTGCGGCCAGCTGGACACCGTGCCCGGCAGCCCCGAGGTCGTGCTGGTGAGTGGGGGGGGCGGGGGAGGAGGAGGAGGGTGGGGAGGAAGGGGGTGGGGGTGGTGGGGAGGAGGAGGATGGGGGTGAGGATGGGGAGGAAGATGAGGGTGAGGACGAAGATGAGGATGGGGAGGAAGGTGATGAGGATGAGGATGAGCACAGGGATGAAGATGAAATGAGGACAGGGATGAGGATGAGGATGAGCACGGGGATGAGGATGAGGAGGAAGACAGGGATGAGGAGGAAGATGAGGATGAGGATGAGCACAGGGATGAGGATGAAGATGAGGAGGAAGATGAGGATGAGGATGAGCACAGGGATGAGGATGAGCACAGGGATGAAGATGAGCACAGGGATGAAGATGAAGATGAGGACAGGGATGAAGATGAAGATGGGGACGGGGATGAGGACGAGGATGAAGATGAGGACAGGGATGAGCATGGGGAGGGGATGAAGATGAGGATGGGGATAGGGATGAGGATGAGCACAGGGAGGAAGATGGTGAGGATGAAGATGAGGAGGGGATGAAGATGAGGATGAAGACAGGGATGAGGACAGGGATGAGGATGAGGATGAAGATGAGCACGGGGATGAGGATGAGGAGGAAGACAGGGATGAGGAGGAAGATGAGGATGAGGATGAGCACAGGGATGAAGATGAGCACAGGGATGAAGATGAAGATGGGGGCGGGGATGAGGATGAACACGGGGAGGAAGATGAAGATGAGGACAGGGATGAGGATGAGCACAGGGGTGAGGATGGGGATGGGGATGAGGATGAAGATGAGGATGAGCACAGGGAGGAAGGTGATGAGGATGAGCACAGGGATGAGGATGAGCCTGGGGAGGAAGGTGATGAGGATGAAGATGAGCATGGGGATGAGGATGAGGAGGGGATGAAGATGAGGATGAGCCCGGGGAGGAAGATGAGGATGAGGATGGGGATGAGGATGAGGATAGGGATGAGCACGGGGAGGAAGGTGATGAGGATGGGGATGAGGATGAAGATGAGGATGAGCACGGGGATGAAGGTGGGGATGGGGATGAGGATGCGGATGAGCATGGGGAGGAAGGTGATGAGGATGGGGATGAGGATGAGGACAGGGATGAGGATGACCACGAGGAGGAAGATGAGGATGAGGATGAGCACGGGGAGGAAGGTGATGGTGATGAGGATGAAGATGAGCCCGGGGATGAGGATGAGGAGGGGATGAAGATGAGGATGAGCACAGGGATGAGGAGGGGATGAAGATGAGGATAGGGATGAGAACAGGGATGAAGATGAGGATGAGGATGAAGATGAGGATGGGGATGAGCATGGGGATGAGGATGAGGAGGGGATGAAGATGAGGATGAGCACGGGGAGCAATCCCCCCCCAACCCCCCCGCACTCACCGTCGCCGTGCCCCGCCCGCAGAGCGGCGATGACGAGGAGTACCGGCGCATCTACACCACCAAGATCAAACCGCGGCTGCGCTCCGAGGACGGCGCCGAGGCCGAGGCCGGGGCCACGCAGAGCAGAACCATCACGGTCACCCGCAGGGTCACCGCCTACACCGTGGACGTCACCAGCCACGACGGCGACCTCGGCCTCATCGGCGGCCCCGAAGCCAACGTCCAGATCCCCGGCACCCCCGAGGGGCTTCACCTGCGGACAGAGCCCCAAATTCCTGGGGGAGAAACTGGAAAATCCCTCCCGGGCTGGAAGGGCTCGGCCGCCGTGCCGGGCTCGCCGCGGATCGAGGCCAACGGACAGTTCGGAGAGCTGGACGGGTCATTCCACGTGTCCGGCGGGGCTCCGTGTCCGCAGGGCGAGGTCACGGCCTCGTCCCCGCCCGTGGACGTGGGGAAGATCAAGATCCCGACGTTGAAAATCCCCAAATTCGGGTTCCAGGCCGGCGGCGAAGCCCCGCAGGTGGACGTCACCTGCTCGCCCACACCGGACGTTTCCTCCCCGTCCGGCCAGGCCCCGGTGCCGCAGGTGGACGTGGCCATCAAAGGTGCCACCAAGGTCCCCTCAGCCCCGCTGGACGTCCCCGGCGCGGAGCTCGCGGACGGCGCCAAGGGGAAAATCAAAATCCCGCACTTGGCCTTCCCCAAGTTCACGGCCCAGGGCGACGGCGCCGCGCCCGCGGTGGAAGGAGAATGGAAGGGCCCCGCCTTCAAAAAGGTGGAAACGCCCCAAATTTCGCTGTCGGACGTGAACCTGAACCTGAGGGGCCCCCGAGGGGAAGGGGACCTGGCAGGACTTGGCCCCAAGGGGCTCCAGGTGGACGTGGCCGGGCCTGGGGGGGGCCTGAAGGGCGTGGAGGTGGACGCTGGCCTGAGGGGGCTGAAGGGAGGAGTGGACGTGTCCGTGCCCGGCGTGGGGGGCGAGCTGAGGGGGCCTCAACTGGACCTTAAAGGGCCCCAGGTTGGGGTGGAGGTGCCTGGGGTGGACATCAAGGGGAGCGTCCAGAGCCCCCAAATCGCCGTGCCCGACGTCGACCTGAGCCTCAAAGCGCCCGGAGCGAAGGGAAACCTGGACATTTGTGCCCCAAAACTGGAAGGGGAGCTGAAAACCCCCGGGCTGGACATCAAAGGCCCAAAAGTTGAGGTTGGGAGCCCAGAAATGGAGATCCAAGGGCCTGAGGGCAAACTGAAGTTCCCCAAGCTGAAAATGCCGAAATTTGGGGTGAAGGGAGAGAGCCCCAGCGTTGATGTGACCCTTCCCAAAGGAGGGGTGGACATCAGCGTCCCCAGCGTGGACATCAGCGTCCCCAGTGTGGACATCAAGGCCCCCAGCGTGGACATCAAGGCCCCCAAAGTGGACATCAAGGCCCCCAAAGTGGACATTGAAGCTCCTGAAGTGGACGTTCAGGGCCCCGAGGGAAAATTCAAGATGCCCAAGTTCAAGATGCCCAAATTTGGGCTGAAGGGAGAAGACCCCGAGGTGGACGTGACCCTCCCCAAGGGCGGCCTGGACGTGTCCGGCCCCAGGGTGGACGTTGAGGCGCCGAGTTTGGACATCCAGGGGCCCGAAATGAACCTCAAGGCCCCCAAAATCTCTGTGCCGGACGTCGGCCTGACCCTGAACGGCGCCAAGGCCAGCGGCGACCTGGACGTGTCCGTGCCCGGCTTGAAAGGCCCCGAACTGGACATCAAAGGCCCCAAAGTCGAGGTGGAAGCCCCAAATTTGGACATCCAAGGGCCTGAGGGCAAACTGAAGTTCCCCAAGCTGAAAATGCCAAAATTTGGGGTGAAAGGAGAGAGCCCCGAGCTGGAGGTGACCCTGCCCCAGGGCAGCGTGGACGTTTCAGGGCCTGAGGGGAGCTTCAAAACCCCCCAGATCTCCCTGCCCGACATCGACCTCAACCTCAAGGGGCCCAAGGTCAAGGCAGATTTGGATGTTTGTGCCCCAAAACTGGAAGGAGAGCTGAAAACCCCCGGGCTGGACATCAAAGGCCCCAAAGTCGAGGTGGAAGCCCCAGATTTGGACATCCAGGGGCCTGAGGGAAAACTGAAGTTCCCCAAGCTGAAAATGCCGAAATTTGGGGTGAAGGGAGAGAGCCCCGAGCTGGAGGTGACGCTCCCGAAGGGGGAGGTGGACATTTCGGCCCCCAAGGTGGACGTCAAGGCCCCCAAGGTGGACATTTCGGCCCCCAAGGTGGACGTCAAGGCCCCCAAGGTGGACATTTCGGCCCCCAAGGTGGACGTCAAGGCCCCCAAGGTGGACATCGACGTCCCGAGCGTGGACGTGCAAGGGCCGGAGGTCAAAGGGAAAGGGCTCAAGTTCAAAATGCCCGAACTCAACGTTCAGACCCCAAAACTCTCCATGCCTGACGTGGATCTGGGCTTGAAGGCTCCGAAACTGAAAGGGGACGTTGGAATTGCCGGGCTGAAAGGCCCCAAAATGGACGTGAAAGGCCCCAAAGTGGACGTGGAAGGTGCCAAAATGGACGTGAAAGGCCCCAAAATCGACGTGAAAGGCCCCAAAATGGACGTGAAGGGTCCCAAGGTGGATGTGGAAGGTCCCAAGTTGGATGTGGAAGGTCCCAAGTTGGATGTGGATGTGCCTGAAGTGGATTTGGAATGTCCAGAAGGAAAAATCAAAGGCCCCAAGTTCAAGATGCCGAAACTCAACATTAAATCCCCCAAGATCTCAATGCCGGACGTGGATTTGAACCTGAAGGGACCCAAAGTGAAGGGAGACGTGGATGTGAACGTCCCCAAGGTGGAAGGGGACATCAAGGGGCCGAAGGTGGACGTGGAGGTCCCGGACGTTCACCTGGAGGGTCCGGAGGCCAAACTGAAAATGCCCAAAATGAAATTGCCTCATTTCAACGTGTCCGGCCCCAAAGTGGAGGGGCCCGAGCTGGACGTGACCCTGCCCAAGGGAGAGGTGGACGTGTCCGGGCCGGAGGTGGACATTGAGGGACCCGAGGTGGACGTTGGAGGAGCGGAAGGGAAGTGGAAAGGCCCCAAATTCCGGATGCCGAAACTGAACATCAAATCCCCCAAAATCTCGATGCCGGATGTGGATTTGAACCTGAAGGGACCCAAAGTGAAGGGAGACGTGGACGTGAACCTCCCCAAGGTGGAAGGGGACGTGAAAGTGCCAGAAATGGACATTAAAGGGCCAAAAGTGGACGTTGAGGTGCCCGGAGTGGCTTTGGAAGGCCCCGAGGGGAAGATCAAAGGGCCCAGGTTCAAGATGCCCGAGATGCACATCAAGACCCAGAAGATCTCGATGCCTGACGTGGACATCAACCTGAAGGGCCCCAAGGTCAAGGGTGACGTGGACGTGTCGATCCCGAAGCTTGAAGGGGACCTGAAGGGCCCTGAACTGGACATCAAAGGCCCCAAAGTGGACATTGATGTTCCAGACGTCGACGTCCACGGCCCTGAGGGGAAATTCAAGATGCCCAAGTTCAAGATGCCCAAATTTGGGCTGAAGGGAGAAGGCCCCGAGGTGGACGTGAACCTCCCAAAAGGAGAGCTGGACGTGTCCGGCCCCAAGGTGGACATTGAAGGGCCAGAGGTGGACGTGGAGCTGCCCGAGGGGAAGATCAAAGGCCCCAAGTTCAAGATGCCTGAGATGCATTTCAAGACCCCCAAGATCTCCATGCCCGACATCGACCTGAACCTGAAGGGCCCCAAAGTGAAGGGAGATGTCGATGTGTCTGTTCCCAAACTCGAGGGTGACCTGAAGGCCCCAGACATCGACCTCAAGGGCCCCAAAGTCGATGTTGATCTCCCCGATGTGGAGCTGGAAGGCCCCGAGGGGAAGATCAAAGGCCCCAAGTTCAAGATGCCCGAGATGCACATCAAGGCCCCCAAAATCTCCATGCCCGACGTCGACTTCGGCCTGAAGGGCCCCAAGGTCAAAGGGGACATCGATGTCTCTGCCCCCAAGATCGAGGGTGACCTGAAGGGCCCCGAAATCGACCTCAAGGGCCCCAAAGTGGACATTGAGACCCCCGACATTGACATCCACGGCCCTGAGGGAAAATTCAAGATGCCCAAGTTCAAGATGCCCAAATTTGGGATGCCCGGGGTCAAGGCCGAAGGCCCCGAGGTGGATGTGAACCTCCCAACAGGAAACCTGGATGTGTCCGGCCCCAAGGTGGACATTGAAGGGCCAGAGGTGGACGTGGAGCTGCCCGAGGGGAAGATCAAAGGCCCCAAGTTCAAGATGCCCGAGATGCATTTCAAGACCCCCAAGATCTCCATGCCCGACATCGACCTGAACCTGAAGGGCCCCAAAGTGAAGGGAGATGTGGATGTGTCCGTTCCCAAACTCGAGGGTGACCTGAAAGGCCCCGAACTGGACATCAAGGGCCCCAAAGTGGACATTGAGGCGCCCGATGTCGACATCCACGGCCCTGAGGGGAAATTCAAGATGCCCAAGTTCAAGATGCCCAAATTTGGTCTGAAGGGAGAAGGCCCCGAGGTGGACGTGAACCTCCCCAAAGGAGAGCTGGACGTGTCCGGCCCCAAGGTGGACATTGAGATGCCGAGCGTGGACATTGAGGGGCCGGAGGGGAAGATCAAAGGCCCCAAGTTCAAGATGCCCGAGATGAACATCAAGGCCCCCAAGATCTCCATGCCCGACCTCGACCTGAACCTGAAGGGCCCCAAGGTCAAGGGGGGCGTCGATGTCTCCGTCCCCAAGTTGGAGGGTGACCTGAAAGGTCCGGATGTGAATGTGAAAGGTCCCAAGTTGGATGTGGATGTTCCTGAGGTGGACATTGAAGGTCCTGAGGGGAAGTGGAAAGGCCCCAAGATCAAAATGCCCGAGATGAACATCAAGGCACCGAAATTTTCTCTGCCTGATGTTGACCTGCACCTGAAAGGGCCCAAACTGAAGGGAGACGTGGATGTGTCTGCCCCGAAAATAGAAGGTGATGTGAAAGTGCCAGATCTGGAGGTGAAAGGACCCAAAGTGGACGTGGATGTCCCCAATGTGGAGCTGGAGTGCCCCGAGGGGAAGATCAAAGGCCCCAAGTTCAAGATGCCCGAAATGCACATCAAGGCCCCCAAAATCTCCATGCCCGACTTCGATCTCAACCTCAAGGGCCCCAAATTGAAGGGAGACGTGGATGTGTCCGTCCCAAAAATCGAGGGAGATTTGAAGGCCCCAGATGTCGACATCAAAGGCCCCAAAGTCGATGTTGATCTCCCTGATGTGGAGCTGGAGTGCCCCGAAGCGAAGCTGAAAGGCCCCAAGTTCAAGATGCCCGAGATGCATTTCAAAACGCCCAAAATCTCCATGCCCGACATCGACCTGAACCTGAAGGGCCCCAAACTCAAGGGGGACGTGGACATTTCCACCCCCAAGCTGGAAGGTGACCTGAAGGGCCCAGATGTGGACATCAAAGGTCCCAAAGTGGACATCGAAGCTCCTGACGTGGACATTGATCTCCCCGAGGGGAAGGTGAAGGGCCCCAAGTTCAAGATGCCCGAGATGCATTTCAAGGCCCCCAAGATCTCCATGCCCGACTTCGATCTCAACCTGAAGGGCCCCAAGGTGAAGGGGGATGTGGACGTGTCCCTGCCCAAGCTTGAGGGTGACCTGAAGGGCCCAGAGGTGTCTCTGAAAGGACCCAAAGTGGATGTGGATGTCCCTGACGTGGAGCTGGAGTGTCCCGAGGGGAAGATCAAAGGCCCCAAGTTCAAGATGCCGGAGATGCACATCAAGGCCCCCAAAATCTCCATGCCCGACTTCGATCTCAACCTGAAAGGCCCCAAATTGAAGGGGGACGTTGATGTCTCTGCCCCCAAGCTGGAAGGTGACCTGAAGGGACCTGAAGTGGACATTAAGGGCCCCAAAGTAGACGTAAACCTCCCTGACGTGGAACTGGAGTGTCCTGAAGGGAAACTGAAGGGCCCCAAGTTCAAGATGCCCGAGATGCATTTCAAGACCCCCAAGATCTCCATGCCCGACATCGACCTGAACCTGAAGGGCCCCAAAGTGAAGGGAGATGTCGATGTTTCTGTTCCCAAACTCGAGGGTGACCTGAAGGCCCCAGACATCGACATCAAGGGCCCCAAAGTCGATGTTGATCTCCCCGACGTGGAGCTGGAAGGCCCCGAGGGGAAGATCAAAGGCCCCAAGTTCAAGATGCCTGAGATGCACATCAAGGCCCCCAAAATCTCCATGCCCGACTTCGATCTCAACCTGAAAGGCCCCAAATTGAAGGGGGACGTTGATGTCTCTGTCCCCAAGCTGGAAGGTGACCTGAAGGGACCTGAAGTGGACATTAAGGGCCCCAAAGTAGACGTAAACCTCCCTGACGTGGAGCTGGAGTGTCCTGAAGGGAAACTGAAGGGCCCCAAGTTCAAGATGCCTGAGATGCATTTCAAGACCCCCAAGATCTCCATGCCCGACATCGACCTGAACCTGAAGGGCCCCAAAGTGAAGGGAGATGTCGATGTCTCTGTTCCCAAACTCGAGGGTGACCTGAAGGCCCCAGACATCGATATCAAGGGCCCCAAAGTCGATGTTGATCTCCCTGACGTGGAGCTGGAAGGCCCCGAGGGGAAGATCAAAGGCCCCAAGTTCAAGATGCCCGAGATGCACATCAAGGCCCCCAAAATCTCCATGCCTGACGTCGACTTCGGCCTGAAGGGCCCCAAGGTCAAGGGTGACATCGATGTCTCTGTCCCCAAGCTCGAGGGCCCTGAAATGGACATCAAGGGCCCCAAAGTGGACATTGATGTTCCAGACGTCGACGTCCACGGCCCTGAGGGAAAATTCAAGATGCCCAAGTTCAAGATGCCGAAATTTGGTCTGAAGGGAGAAGGCCCCGAGGTGGACGTGAACCTCCCCAAAGGAGAGCTGGACGTGTCCGGCCCCAAGGTGGACATTGAAGGGCCAGAGGTGGACGTGGAGCTGCCCGAGGGGAAGATCAAAGGCCCCAAGTTCAAGATGCCCGAGATGCATTTCAAGACGCCCAAGATCTCCATGCCCGACATCGACCTGAACCTGAAGGGCCCCAAAGTGAAGGGAGATGTGGATGTGTCCCTTCCCAAAGTGGAAGGTGACCTGAAAGGCCCAGACATTGACATCAAGGGCCCCAAAGTTGATGTTGATCTCCCTGACGTGGAGCTGGAAGGCCCCGAGGGGAAGATCAAAGGCCCCAAGTTCAAGATGCCTGAGATGCACATCAAGGCCCCCAAGATCTCCATGCCCGAATTTGACCTCAACCTCAAAGGCCCCAAATTGAAGGGGGACGTTGATGTCTCTGCCCCCAAGCTGGAAGGTGACCTGAAGGCCCCAGACATCGACCTCAAGGGCCCCAAAGTCGATGTTGATCTCCCTGACGTGGAACTGGAAGGCCCCGAGGGGAAGATCAAAGGCCCCAAGTTCAAGATGCCTGAGATGCACATCAAGGCCCCCAAAATCTCCATGCCTGACGTCAACTTCGGCCTTAAAGGCCCAAAAGTGAAGGGGGACATCGATGTTTCGGTCCCAAAACTGGAAGGGGACCTGAAGGGCCCTGAAATCGACCTCAAAGGCCCCAAAGTGGACATTGATGTTCCAGATGTCGACATCCATGGCCCTGAGGGAAAATTCAAGATGCCCAAGTTCAAGATGCCCAAATTTGGTCTGAAGGGAGAAGGCCCCGAGGTGGACGTGAACCTCCCAAAAGGAGAGCTGGACGTGTCCGGACCCAAGGTGGACATTGAAGGGCCAGAGGTGGACGTGGAGCTGCCCGAGGGGAAGATCAAAGGCCCCAAGTTCAAGATGCCCGAGATGCATTTCAAGACCCCCAAAATCTCCATGCCCGACATTGATCTGAACCTGAAGGGCCCCAAAGTGAAGGGAGATGTGGACATGTCCCTTCCCAAAGTGGAAGGGGACCTGAAGGCCCCAGACATCGATATCAAGGGTCCCAAAGTCGATGTTGATCTCCCTGACGTGGAGCTGGAAGGCCCCGAGGGGAAGATCAAAGGCCCCAAGTTCAAGATGCCCGAAATGCACATCAAGGCCCCCAAATTCTCCATGCCTGACGTTGACTTCGGCCTGAAAGGCCCAAAAGTGAAGGGGGACATTGATGTCTCTGTCCCCAAGATAGAGGGTGACCTGAAGGGCCCTGAAATCGACCTCAAGGGCCCCAAAGTGGACATTGATGTTCCAGACGTCGACATTCATGGCCCTGAAGGAAAAATAAAGTTTCCCAAATTCAAGATGCCCAAATTTGGAGTCCCTGGCGTCAAAGCGGAGGGCCCCGAGGTGGATGTGAACCTCCCAACAGGAAACCTGGACGTGTCCGGCCCCAAGGTGGACATTGAAGGGCCAGAGGTGGATGTGGAGCTACCCGAGGGGAAGATCAAAGGCCCCAAGTTCAAGATGCCTGAGATGCATTTCAAGACCCCCAAGATCTCCATGCCCGACGTCGACTTCAACCTCAAAGGCCCCAAAGTGAAGGGAGATGTGGATGTGTCCCTTCCAAAGCTCGAGGGTGACCTGAAAGCCCCAGACATCGACATCAAGGGCCCCAAAGTCGATGTTGATCTCCCTGATGTGGATCTGGAAGGCCCCGAGGGGAAGATCAAAGGCCCCAAGTTCAAGATGCCCGAGATGCACATCAAGGCCCCCAAAATCTCCATGCCCGACGTCGACTTCGGCCTGAAGGGCCCCAAGGTCAAGGGGGACATCGATGTCTCTGTCCCCAAGCTGGAGGGCCCCGAACTGGACATCAAAGGCCCCAAAGTGGACATCGAGGCCCCCGATGTCGACATTCACGGCCCTGAAGGGAAAATTAAAATGCCCAAGTTCAAGATGCCCAAATTTGGATTTTCCGGGCCAAAAGTGGAAGGCCCCGAGGTAGATGTGAACCTCCCTGAGGCCGACATCAACATTTCGGGCCCCAAGGTCGACGTTTCTGTCCCCGACCTGGAGATCGAAGGCCCTGACGCGAAACTGAAGGGCCCCAAGCTGAAGAAACCAGAACTGCAGTTTAATGTACCCAAAATCTCCATGCCCGACATCGACCTCAACCTCAAGGGCCCCAAACTCAAAGGTGACCTCGATGCTTCTCTTCCCAAGGTCGAGGGCGAGCTGAAAGGCCCCAAACTGGACATCAAGGGGCCGGAGCTTGAGCTGGAGGGGCCCAAGGTTGACCTTGAAGCAAAAGGTAAAAAATCCAGGTTTAAACTTCCCAAATTTGGCTTTTCTGGCCCAAAAGTTCAAAGCCCTGAGGTGGACGTGAAGCTGAAGAAACCTGATGTGGAACTGTCTGGCCCGAAGGTCGAGGTCCAGGCTCCGGATTTGGACGTCCAGGCGAAATCCAAGGGCTCCAAATTCAAAATGCCTTTCCTGAACATTTCTTCCCCCAAAGTCTCGATGCCGGACGTGGAGCTGAACCTGAAGGGGCACAAAGTGAAGGGGGAGTTTGATCTGCCCACCCCGAAGCTGGAAGGGGAACTGAAAGGGCCTGAGGTCGACATCAAAGGCCCCAAGGTCAACATCGAGGCCCCCGACGTGGACGTTCACGGCCCAGAAGGGAAAATCAAAATGCCCAAGTTCAAAATGCCCAAATTTGGTGTTTCTGGGTTTAAAGGAGAGGGGCCAGAGGTGGACGTGAACCTGCCCACAGGAGAACTGGACGTGTCCGGTCCGAAAGTGGACATTGAAGGCCCGGAGGTGGACATTGAGGGGCCGGAGGGGAAGATCAAAGGCCCCAAGTTCAAGATGCCCGAGATGCACATCAAGGCCCCCAAGATCTCCATGCCCGACATCGACCTGAACCTGAAGGGCCCCAAAGTGAAGGGAGATGTCGATGTTTCTGTTCCCAAACTCGAGGGTGACCTGAAGGGTCCTGAACTGGACATCAAGGGACCCAAAGTGGACATTGAGGCGCCCGATGTCGACATCCACGGCCCTGAGGGAAAATTCAAGATGCCCAAGTTCAAGATGCCGAAATTTGGGCTGAAGGGAGAAGGCCCCGAGGTGGACGTGAACCTCCCAAAAGGAGAGCTGGACGTGTCCGGCCCCAAGGTGGACGTTGAGATGCCGAGTGTGGACATTGAGGGGCCGGAGGGGAAGATCAAAGGCCCCAAGTTCAAGATGCCCGAGATGAACATCAAGGCCCCCAAAATCTCCATGCCCGACATCGACCTGAACCTGAAGGGCCCCAAGGTCAAGGGGGACGTGGACGTGTCCCTGCCCCAGGTGGACCTGAAAGGACCCAAGGTGGACGTGGAAGTTCCCGACCTCGACGTGGAAGGCCCGAAAGGGAAAATCAAAGGCCCCAAATTTAAAATGCCTGAAATGAACATCAAAGCTCCCAACCTCTCCATGCCCGACCTGGACCTCAACCTGAAAGGCCCCAAGGTCAAAGGGGGGGTGGACGTCGATCTGTCAGCACCAAAAATCGAAGGGGACCTCAGCTTGCCGGACGTCGACATCAAAGGCCCCAAGGTGGACATTGAAGGCCCAGAGCTGGACATTGAAGGCCCCGATGGGAAGATCAAAGGCCCCAAGTTCAAGATGCCCGAGATGAACATCAAGGCCCCCAAAATCTCCATGCCTGACTTCGACCTGAACCTGAAAGGCCCCAAGGTCAAGGGGGACATCGATGTCTCTGCCCCCAAGATCGAGGGTGACCTGAAGGGCCCCGAAATCGACCTCAAGGGCCCCAAAGTGGACATTGATGTTCCAGACGTCGACGTCCACGGCCCTGAGGGGAAATTCAAGATGCCCAAGTTCAAGATGCCCAAATTTGGGCTGAAGGGAGAAGGCCCCGAGGTGGATGTGAACCTCCCAAAAGGAGAACTGGACGTGTCCGGCCCCAAGGTGGACATTGAAGGGCCAGAGGTGGACGTGGAGCTGCCCGAGGGGAAGATCAAAGGCCCCAAGTTCAAGATGCCCGAGATGCATTTCAAGACCCCCAAAATCTCCATGCCCGACATCGACCTGAACCTGAAGGGCCCCAAAGTGAAGGGAGATGTGGACATGTCCCTTCCCAAAGTGGAAGGTGACCTGAAGACCCCAGACATCGACATCAAGGGCCCCAAAGTCGATGTTGATCTCCCTGATGTGGAGCTGGAAGGCCCTGAGGGGAAGATCAAAGGCCCCAAGTTCAAGATGCCCGAGATGCACATCAAGGCCCCCAAAATCTCCATGCCTGACTTTGATCTGAACCTGAAGGGCCCCAAAGTGAAGGGAGACGTGGACGTGTCACTGCCAAGTGTGGAAGGGGACCTGAAAGGGCCGAAGGTTGACATGAAAGGCCCAGAATTTGATGTTTCTGCCCCAGATGTTCAAATCGAGGGCCCAGAGGGGAAGATCAAAGGCCCCAAGTTCAAGATGCCAGAAATGCACATCAAGGCCCCCAAAATCTCCATGCCTGAATTTGACCTGAACTTAAAAGGCCCCAAATTGAAAGGGGACGTTGATGTCTCCGCCCCCAAGCTGGAAGGTGACCTGAAGGCCCCAGACATCGACATCAAGGGCCCCAAAGTCAATGTTGATCTCCCTGACGTGGAGCTGGAAGGCCCCGAGGGGAAGATCAAAGGCCCCAAGTTCAAGATGCCCGAGATGCACATCAAGGCCCCTAAAATCTCCATGCCCGACGTCGACTTCGGCCTTAAAGGCCCAAAAGTGAAGGGTGACATCGATGTTTCAGTCCCCAAGATTGAGGGTGACCTGAAGGGCCCTGAAATCGACCTCAAAGGTCCCAAAGTGGACATTGAGGCCCCTGATGTTGACATCCACGGCCCTGAGGGAAAATTCAAGATGCCCAAGTTCAAGATGCCCAAATTTGGGATGCCCGGCGTCAAGGCCGAAGGCCCCGAGGTGGACGTGAACCTCCCAAAAGGAGAGCTGGACGTGTCCAGCCCCAAGGTGGACATTGAAGGACCAGAGGTGGACGTGGAGCTGCCCGAGGGGAAGATCAAAGGCCCCAAGTTCAAGATGCCCGAGATGCATTTCAAGACGCCCAAGATCTCCATGCCCGACATCGACCTGAACCTGAAGGGCCCCAAAGTGAAGGGAGATGTGGATGTGTCCCTTCCCAAAGTAGAAGGGGACCTGAAGGCCCCAGACATCGATATCAAGGGCCCCAAATTCGATGTTGATCTCCCCGATGTGGAGCTGGAAGGCCCCGAGGGGAAGATCAAAGGCCCCAAGTTCAAGATGCCCGAGATGCACATCAAGGCCCCCAAAATCTCCATGCCCGACGTCGACTTCGGCCTGAAGGGCCCCAAGGTCAAGGGGGACATCGATGTCTCTGTCCCCAAGCTGGAAGGTGACCTGAAGGCCCCAGACATCGACCTCAAAGGCCCCAAAGTGGACATTGATGTTCCAGATGTCGACATTCACGGCCCAGAAGGGAAAGTAAAGTTCCCCAAGTTCAAGATGCCCAAATTTGGTCTGAAGGGAGAAGGCCCCGAGGTGGACGTGAACCTCCCAAAAGGAGAGCTGGACGTGTCCGGCCCTAAGGTGGACGTTGAGATGCCGAGTGTGGACATTGAGGGGCCGGAGGGGAAGATCAAAGGCCCCAAGTTCAAGATGCCTGAGATGCACATCAAGGCCCCCAAAATCTCCATGCCCGACCTCGATCTGAACCTGAAGGGCCCTAAGGTCAAGGGTGATGTGGACGTGTCCCTGCCCAGTGTGGAAGGGGAGCTGAAAGGTCCCGAGGTGAACGTCACCGCCCCCGACGTAGACATTCACGGCCCTGAGGGGAAATTCAAGCTGCCCAAATTCAAGATGCCCAAATTCTCCATGCCTGGGTTCAAAGGGGATGGGGTGGACGTGGACGTGAACCTCCCCAAGGGCGATGTGTCCGTTTCGGGCCCCAGGCTGGACGTGGAGGCTCCAGACCTGAGCATGGACGGGAAAGTCAAAGGTCCCAAATTTTCCATGCCCGAGATGCACATCAAGGCCCCCAAGATCTCCATGCCTGACGTCGACTTCAACCTCAAAGGCCCCAAAGTGAAGGGAGATGTCGATATTTCTGTTCCCAAACTCGAGGGTGACCTGAAGGCCCCAGATATCGACATCAAGGGCCCCAAAGTTGATGTTGATCTCCCTGACGTGGAACTGGAAGGCCCCGAGGGGAAGATCAAAGGCCCCAAGTTCAAGATGCCCGAGATGCACATCAAGGCCCCCAAAATCTCCATGCCCGACGTCGACTTCGGCCTGAAGGGCCCCAAGGTCAAAGGGGACATCGATGTCTCTGTCCCCAAGCTGGAGGGGAACCTGCAGTGCCCAGATGTGGACATCAAGGGCCCCAAACTGGACATTCAGGCGCCAGACGTGACCCTGGAAGGACCCAAGGTCAAGATGCCCGAAATTCACGTCAAAACCCCCCAAATTTCCATGCCCGACATCGACCTGAACCTGAAGGGCCTGAAGGTCAAAGGTGACGCCGACCTGCACGGCCCCAAGCTCGAGGGGGGTCTGAAGGGCCCTGAGGTCGACATCAAAGGCCCCAAAGTCGACATCGAGGGCCCGGCGGTCGATGTTGACGGTCTGGAAGGGAAAGTGAAGCTGCCCAAAATGAAAATCCCCAAATTTGGCTTTAAAGGGGAAGGTCCCGACGTGGACCTGAACTTGCCCAAGGCCGAGGTGGATCTGTCCGGCCCCAAGGTTGATCTCAGCCTGCCAGAGGCCAGCGTTGAAGGTCTGGAGGGAAAAGTGAAAGGCCCTAAACTGAAAATGCCCGAAATGCACGTGAACGTCCCCAAAATCTCCATGCCCGAGATAGACTTGAACTTGAAAGGCCACAAAACCAAGGGGGGCTTCGACGTCTCCACCCCGAAGGTGGAGGGTCACCTGAAAGGGCCCGAGGTCGACCTCAAAGGCCCTGAAGTTGACATCGAATGTCCCGACCTGAGCGTCGAGGGCCCGGAGGTCAACGTCAAAGCTCCCAAGTTCAAAAAATCCAAATTTGGGTTCGGGATGAAAAGCCCCAAGGCGGAGGTTATCCCCGATTTACCCGAGGTGGAGCTGAACGTGGAGTCACCTGAGGCCCACCTGTCCGGGAAGGGGAAGAAGAGCAAGTTCAAGATGCCCAAAATCCACATGAGCGGCCCCAAGGTGAAGGGGAAGAAGGGAGCGTTCGACGTGAACGCGGCGGGGGCCGAGCTGGACGCCGAGCTCAACGTCAGCGGCCCCGACGCCGCCATGAAGTCCCCCAAAGGCAAGAAACACATGTTTGGGAAAATCTCCTTCCCTGATGTGGAATTCGACCTCAAATCGCACAAATTCCGTGGGGAGGTCCCCAAAGTCGAGGGTGACCTGGAGGCCAAGGGTGACCTCAAGGCCCCGAGCCTCAACGTGGAGGTTGAAGGCCCCGACGTGAACCTGAAAAGCCCAAAATTCAAACTCCCCGGGGTCCAGGTGGGCACGGGGGACGTGAAAATCGGGGGGGACCTGAAGGGCCCCGGGGTCGACGTCGCCGTCCCCTCGGTGGCGGTGCCGGACGTCGACATCGGCGTGAAAGGACCAAAAGTCAAAGGTGAAGTTGGCGCTGCTGGAGCACAACTGGAAGGTCCCGAGGTGAAACTGGGATGGCCCAAGGGGGGGAAAACGGGTTTGGGGCTGGAAATGCCGGAGGTGAGCGCGGACGTGGACGTGAAGCTCAAAGGGCCCCAAATCTCCAGGCCTGAGTTGGAGGGGAACCTGAAAGGACCAAAATTAAAGGGAGATTTGGACATTTCGGGCTCCGCCCAAGGGCCCGGCCTGGACCTCGGCGGCCTGGCGGGGACGGTGAAGCTGCCCACAGCGAAGTCCCCGACGCTGGAGGTCAAGGGGGGCGTCCCCTGCTCCGTCCAGTCCCCAGGGGCCTCCCTGGACCTCCAGGGGCCCTCGCTGGACGTCTCCGGCCCGGATTTGGATGTCAACCTGAAAGGACCAAAGTTGAAAGGAGACGTCGGCGTCAAAACCCCGCAAACGTCGGCGGAAGACTCCGGCTACGAAATTCTGGGGGGCACCATCAAACTCCCGTCCCTGAAGCTGCCCCAGTTCAGCCTCTCCGGCCCCAGCGTGGACGGAGGGGACGCGGGGGTCACTCTGGAGGGCCCCCAGGTCAAGGGGGGGCTGAAGGGCTCCGGTTTGGGGCTGGAAGGGCCCGAGGTGGAGCTGAAGGGGCCGAAATTCTCGGCGCCGGACGTTGACCTGAGGCTGAAAGGACCAAACGTGGATGCGGCCGGAGACATCAAAGGGCCCAAGGTCAGCGTGGAAGCTCCAGGCCTGGAAGTGTCCGGCTCGGGGTTGAACGTCAACGTCAAGGGGCCGAAGGTCAAAGGCGCAGCCGAGGTGACGCCGCCGTCGGTCAGCGCCGGTTCCGGAACCTTCCACATCTCCTGCCCCAAGGTGGGCGCCGATGGCGGCCAGGTCAAGGTGTCCTTCCCCAAGCTGAGGATGCCGAAATTCGTCTTCTCCGAGCCCGAGGCCAAGGGCCGCGAGGTCGGGGTGGACGTCGACTTCCCCGGCGCCGACGCGGCCGAGCCGGAGCCGGACGAGGCCGAGGCGCGGCTGAAGAAATCCAAGCTCAAGATGCCCAAGTTCAACTTCTCCAAGCAGAAAGGGCGCGGCGCCGCGCCGGGGTCCCCCGAGGCGTCGGGGTCGGTGTCCGGCTCCAAGGGCGACCTCAAGAGCTCCAAGGTGAGCCTGGGCTCGGCCGAGGGCGAGCTGGAGGCCGAGGCTCCGGCGGCCAAAGCCAAATTCTCGCTGTTCCGCAGCAAGAAGCCGCGGGCGCGCTCGTCGTCCTTCAGCGACGAGCACGCGGCCGAGCCCGACGCCGCCTCCCGGCAGCCCAAGGGCAAATTCGGGACCTTCGGGGGGCTCGGCTCCAAGGCCAAGGGCTGCTACGAGGTGACGGCCGGCGAGGACGGGGGGCGCGCGCCGGGGTCCCCCCTGTCCTCGTCCTGCGAGGGCGTGGCCCGGGGGGGGCTCCACGTGCCCGGCCTGGAGCTGGCGGTGACCACCAAGCGCAAGGAGTGACCGCCGGGGCGGGGGTTGTACATAGGCCTGGACATAGCAGGGACCCCCCGCGTGTACAGAGGGGGGGAGGGGCTGGGGGTCCCCCCCGGATTTTTGGGGTCCTCCCTGTGCCATGAGCTTCGATTCTTTATTCTCATTTTTCTTTTCTTTTTTCTTTTTTTTTTTTTTTTATATTTTTATTGGGGTTTATTTTTGTCCCCCGTTTTTTTCCTCCCTCTCCCCGCCCTCTTCCCCCCAAATCTATTTTCAGTGTTTGGTTCGTGGAAATGAATTTTTTTTTTTTTTGGTCTTTTTTTCCCCTTCTCTGTTTTTAACTTTTTTTTTTTTTTTGCTTTTTTTTTTTTTTCCGGGGCTGAAGGTTCTGTTGGGTCGATGGATTGTCCTCAAAATTTTGGTTTTTTTGGTTTGTGAAGGAAATGAAACCAAAACTGTGGAATTTTATTTCAAATAACAACCAAAACTGTGGATTTATTAATAAAAAACTAACCAAACCCACGGATATATTCAATAAATTAACCAAGCCCGTGGATATATTAAAAAAAATGAAGCAAAACCATGGATTTACTAAAAAAAATAAACAAAACAAGGAATTATTTAAAAAAAAGCAAAATATGTGGATCCATTTGAAAAAATCTTTTAAATAAATTAATTTAAAAATAAATTAAAGAATTAACAGAGACAAAATTGGATCGGTCAAGAAAATAATCCAAAGAGAAGGGGATCTCATACAATAAAAGTAAAGGATTTATCCAAAGAAATAAACCAAAAAAAAAAGTGTTTATTGAGCAGAATAAACCAAAAAGCATGGATTTATTTTAAAATAAAGCAGAACCATGGATTTATTAAATAAAATAAACCAAACCCATGTGTTTATTAATAAAAACAAACCAAAAAAAACACAACTCTGACCTCTGAAACTGAGAAGTGTCCCCAGAGCTCGGAGAATTTGATCCCTGGGGATCGAATGGCCCCGGGGAGGCCGGAGGAGCCGGAGCCGCTCCCGAGCTCTTCCCTGCCGCTGCTTCTGCATTTTTTGGGCTGTTTTTTTGTTGTATTTGTTACAGTCTTTGTATTATAATTTGATAAAAGCACCTGTTTCTGTCTCGTTTAGCCCCAAAATTAAAAGGTGCGTCGGGCGTCCGGGATAAAGTTTTGTTTATGAGGATTTTTGGGAGAAGTTTAAATAAATTAAATTTAAAAAAACAAAAAAAAAAATCCCCAGAAAATATAAACCTGTTCCCTTTGCAGCACTTTAACGGCGAATTAACGGGAGAAAAACCAGGGTGGAAAATGCAAATAAAAAACGTTTATTAACCGCGAGTCTGGCGCATTTGGGTTTTTTTAAAGCTCACATTTGGGGTTTTACGCTCAAATCCTCCCGCTGGATTTGGGGGTCACGACTCCCCCCCCCAAAAAAAAAACCATTTGGGGTCTTCTCTCCTCCCCCCATCTCAAATTTCAGGTCCCCACCCCCACCATGGCCCCTCCCCCCCAAATTTGGGTTTTCCTGCTCCTCCCATCCCCCCCCCCCACCCCTAAAATCCCCCCCACTCCGGTCCTCCCGCCCGCCAGGGGGCGCTGTTCCCTGCCCCCATTTTGGGGCGCGGCAGAACAGAACCAGCGAGATGGCGGACCGGAAGTCACTCTAATGCATGATGGGAGTTGCAGTCCTGTAAATTAAAGATACTTCCGGTGCTGTGTCCCAATGCATCCTGGGAACTGCAGTTCTAACTAAAAGGCAAAACGGAAGTGGTTTGGCGGCCATGTTGCCCTCGATGCACTCTGGGAGTTGTGGTTTTCTAATAACGGGGCGGGAGGTCGGCCATGTTGGCACCCGGTGCATGCTGGGAGCTGTAGTTTGCTCAGATAAACAACCCAGGGCGCGGTCTCTGCCTCATGCGCTGGGCCTTACTGGTCTGGACTGGGCCTTACTGGTCCGCACTGGAGGCAGCTGCTCACCCCGCCCCGCCCTACCCCCATGACAGCACCCACACAGAGGATCATGGGCAGGCGGCCATTTTTACTGAGGGGCGGTCACCCCCATGTCCAACGGGCGTCCAGGTGTCCACGGAGAGTCCCCAGGTGTCCCCACGTGTCCACTGCAGATTCCTCAGGTGACCCCAAAAGTCCATTGGAGGGTCCCCAGCTGTGTCAGGTGTCCCCAGGTGCTCACAGCCGGTCCTTCCAGTGTCCACTGGGGGTTCCCAGGTGCCCCAGGTGTGTCCCAGGTGTCCTCAGGTGTTGCCAGGTGTCCCCAGGTGTGTCCCCAGCTGTGTCAGGTGTCCCCAGGTGCTCACAGCAGGTCCTTCCAGTGTCCATTGGGGGCTCCCAGGTGTGTTCCAGGTGTGTCCCAGCTGTCCCCAGGTGTCCCAGCTGTCCCCAGGTGTCCCCAGGTGTGTCCCCGCGCTCAGCAGCGCCGCGCCGATCCCCGGTAGCGCTCCCTCAGCTCCTCCCGGAAGCGGCGGAACAGGCGCCGGTTCTGGCCCAGCTCGGCCTCGCGGCCCCCGTGGAACCCCCCGGGCTCCTTGAAGCCCCGGTGGGTGACGAAGGCCCCGTCCAGCACCGCGAAACGGAACCCGGCCACGTGCAGCTCGCAGGCCTGGGGGGGAAGGGTCACACTGAGACCCCCCAGAGCAGCCAGGGACATCCCAAAGCATCCAGGGACCCCCCAAAGGACCCAGAGACCCCCCCCAAAGCACACTGAGACCCCCCAAAGCACCCAGGGACCCCCCAAAGGACCCAGGGATCCCTTAAAGCAGCCAGGGACATCCCCAGGGACCCCCCAAAGCACCCAGGGACCACCCAAAGCATCCAGGGACCCTCCCAAAGCACACTGAGACCCTCCAAAGCACCCCCAGACCCCTCAAAGCACCCAGAGACCCCCCAAAGCATCCAGGGACCCCTCAAAGCAGCCAGGGACATCCCCAGGGACATCCCAAAGCACCCAGGGACCCCCAGACCCCCCAGAGCACCCAGGGACCCCCCAAAGTACCCAGAGACCCCCCCAAAGCACCCAGGGACCCCCAAAGCATCCAGGGACCCTCCCAAAGCACCCCTAGACCCCCCAAAGCACCCAGGGATTCCCCAAAGCATCCAGGGACAACCCCAGAGCACCCAGAGACCCCCCAAAGCACCCCCAGACCCCTCAAAGCACTCAGGGACCCTCCCAAAGCACCCCCAGACCCCCCCAAGCACCCAGAGACCCCCTCCAAAGCACCCAGGGACCCCTCAAAGCAGCCAGGGACAACCCCAGAGCACCTCCAGACCCTCCAGACCCCCCAGAACTCCCCAGCAGCACCCCCAAGCCCACCACGATCCCCCCAAGCCCCCCGAGCCCCCTGCCCTGACCTGGCTGATGCGGTTGAAGCCGTACTGCAGGAACCTCTCGTCGAAGGGGGGCACGCCGCGGGCGGGGGCGATGAAGAACGGCTCCCAGGGGTCCCTCCAGGGCACCTCGTAGGCCACGCGCAGCCGGGGGCTCGGGGGCAGCGCCCGCCAGCGGCCGAAGTCGGTGGGGGCCTGGCAGCGGGGGCACAGCGTCCCGTAGAACGGCCGCGCGTCCCCCGCGCCCCAGAGCCGCAGCAGCTCCGCCTTGGAGCGCGGCGAGCGCAGCCCCCAGCGCACCTCGAAGGCCGGCAGGACGAAAAGGGTCCGGGCCCAGGGGGGCTGCACGGCCTGGGGGTCACTCGGGGCGTGGGGGCCACTCAGGACATTGCGGTCACTCAGGACATTGGGGTCACTCAGAGCATTGCGGTCACTCAGAGCATTGGGGTCACTCAGAGCGTTGCGGTCACTCAGAGCGTTGGGGTCACTTAGAGCATGGCGGTCACTCAGAGAGTTGGGGTCACTCAGGACATTGCGGTCACTCAGAGAGCTGCGGTCACTCAGGACCTTGGGGTCACTCAGGGCCTTGGGGACCTCCAGGACATTGTGGTCACTCAGAGAGCTGCGGTCACTCAGGACCTTGGGGTCACTCAGGGCCTTGGGGACCTCCAGGACATTGTGGTCACTCAGAGTGTTGGGGTCACTCAGAGCGTTGCGGTCACTCAGAGCATGGGGGTCACTCAGAGCGTTGGGGTCACTCGGGGCGTGGGGGTCACTCAGGCCATTGCGGTCACTCAGGCCATTGTGGTCACTCAGGACATTGCGGTCACTCAGGCCATTGTGGTCACTCAGGACATTGCGGTCACTCAGACCGTGGGGGTCACTCAGAGAGTTGGGGTCACTCAGGGCCTTGGGGACCTCCAGGACATTGCGGTCACTCAGGACACTGGGGTCCCCCAGGTCATTGGGGTCACTCAGGGTGTTGTGGTCACTCTGGCCATGGGGGTCACTCAGGACCTTGGGGTCACTCAGGTCCTGAGGACCCCTGGGGTCACCGGGGTCGTTCAACCCATTGGGGTGCCCCAAACTCCTGGGGACCCCCGAGGTTTTGGTGACCCCCAGCCCCCCCTGTCCCCCCAGTTTTGGGGGTGCAATCCCCCCTGTCCCCCCCAGTTTTGGGGGTGCAGCCCCCCCTGTCCCCCCCAGTTTTGGGGGTGCATTCCCCCCTGTCCCCCCCGGTTTTTGGGGTCCCCCAGCCCCTGTCCCCCCCAGTTTTGGGGGTGCAGCCCCCCCTGTCCCCCCCAGTTTTCGGGGTGCAGCCCCCCCTCCCGCAGCAGCTCCAGGAACCCCTCTCGCAGCCCCGGGCTCGGCACCACGTCCGCGTCCACCATGAGCACGAACCGCTCCCCCAATTGGGGCGGGGGTCCCGCCCCGATTCCCCCCCCCGCCGCCCCCTGCCAGGCCACGTTCCGGAGCAGATTCCCGGGGTACGGCACCCCCAAACTGTAACTGGGGGGGTCGGCGCTCGCCAGCCCCGCCAGAGCCCCCCGGCACCCCCCGCGATTTTGGGGAGCCCTCGGTGGGTCCGGCAGTCTGAGGGGGGGTCCCGCCGCCCCCAGCACCACGTGCAGCCTCAGGCGGCCCCGCAGAGCCCGGCAGGGCCCCCCCAGAATCGCCATCAGCTCCTGCAGCCCCTCCCGGGGCACCCCAAAAACGGCCACGGACACGGGACCCCCCCAGGGCCCCCCCAGCGCCGCCGCCGCCCGCCCGGGGCTGCCGTGCGTGGCCAGGACCAGCTCGGGTCCGGCCCGGGTCCAGCCCCGCGGAGCTCCCAGTACATCCCAGTACACCCGGAACGCCCCCGAAGCGTCCAGAACCCCCCGGGGGGGGCGGCGGGGCCGGGGGGGGCGCGGGGGGGGCAGCGCCCGCAGGTAAAGGGTCTGGAGCAGGGCGAGACCCCCCAGGAGCCACGCGCAGCCCCCCAGGATGCGGGCCCGGGCCATGGCAGGGACTGGGGATACTGGGGGGAACTGGGAGGGAACTGGGGGGAACTGGGGGGAACTGGGAGGGACTGGGGGGGACTGGGAGGGACTGGGGGGCAACTGGGGGAGACTGGGAGGGAACTGGGAGGGACTGGGAGGAACTGGGAGGGACTGGGAGGGAACTGGGGGGAACTGGGAGGGACTGGGGGGGAACTGGGAGGGACTGGGGGGACTGGGAGGGACTCGGGGGGGACTGGGGGGGAACTGGGAGGGACTGGGGGGGACTGGGGGGAATTGGGAGGGACTGGGAGGGACTGGGGGGAACTGGGAGGGACTGGGGGGGACTGGGGGGGAACTGGGAGGGACTGGGAGGGAACTGGGAGGGACTGGGAGGGAGCTGAGAGGGACTGGGATGGACTGGGGGGCAACTGGGGGAGACTGGGAGGGAACTGGGGGGGACTGAGAGAGACTGGAAGGGATTGGGGGGAACTGGGGGGGACTGGGGGGGGGACTGGGGGAGCACTGGGAGGGACTGGGGGGGACTGGGGGGGGGACTGGGAGGAACTGGGGGGGACTGGGGGGGACTGGGAGGGACTGGGGGGGCAACTGGGGGAGACCGGGAGGGAACTGGGAGGGACTGGGGGGGACTGGGACGGACTGGGGGAGCACTGGGAGGGACTGAGAGGGACTGGGAGTGACTGGGAGGGACTGGGGAGCAACTAGGGGAGACTGGGAGGGAACTGGGGGGGACTGGGGGGAACTGGGAGGGACTGGGAGGGACTGGGAGGGAACTGGGAGAGACTGGGAGGGAACTGAGAGGGACTGGGGGGGGTCTGGGGGGAACTGGGAGGAACTGGGGGGGTCTGAGCGGGACTGGGGACACCGGCAGAGGGGACTGGGGGGACTGGGAAGGTACTGGGAGCTACTGGGAGTGGCTGGGAGGGGTCACAGGGCTGTACTGGGAGCGCGCTGGGGGATACTGGAGGTTAATGGGAGGATTCTGGGGGTCAGTGGGGCCGGCGCGGAGCTGGGGCCGGTCCGGCATGCTGGGACCAGCACGGGGTTATTGCTGGGAGCAGGACGGGGGCGCTGGGACCAGTTTGGGGTCACTGGTCCCAGTTTGGGGGCGCCGGGACCCGCCCGGGACTCACCGCGCTGCGCCGGCGCCGGACGAGCTGCGCATGCGCGGGGCGGAGGGGCGGGGCCTCGACCCCTCAAGGGGGCGGGGTTATGCAAATATAAACGCGTCACATCGGTGGGCGGGGTTTGGGGCGGGGTTTGCTCGTTGGGGCGTGGTTTGGGCGCTGGGGGCGGGGCCTGGAGCCCCCGAATCCCCCAAATTCCTGAGACCCCTCCCCAAATTCCCGCATCCCCCCAAATTCCGCCCATTCCTGGGATCCTCCCCAGCAATCCCGCGGCTCCCCCAAATTCCTGAGCCCCCCCAAAATTCCTGAGCCCTCTCCGAAATTCCTGAACCCCCCCAAATTCCTGAACCCCCCCCTTAAATTCCTGAGCCCCCTCCCAAATTCCTGAACCCCCCTGAAATTTCTGAGCCCCCCTCCCAAATTCCTGAGCCCCCCAAATTCCTGAGCCCCCCCCCAAATTCCTGACCCCCCCAAAATTCTTGAGCTCCCCAAAATTCCTGAGCCCCCCCAAATTCCTGAGCCCCCCCCTCAAATTCCTGAGCCCCCCTGAAATTTCTGAGCCCCCCTCCCAAATTCCTGAGCCCCCCAAATTCCTGACCCCCCCCCAAATTCCTGAGCCCCTCTGAAATTCCTGAGCCCCCCTCAAATTCCTGAGCCCTCCCCCAAATTCCTGACCCCCCCATTCCCGCCTCCCCCCCCCCCAAATCCCGGGTCCCTCCCAAGCTGTGCCCCCCTCCCCAAATTCCCCCCAAATCCCCCCGGGAAGGAGCAGCCGCAGGCACGGGGACCTTGGGGACACTTTTATTGTCGTCCCCCATCCTTGGGGACATCGGTGACACTCGGGGGGCGCAGGGTCACGACAATCTCGGTCCGTGGGGTTGGGGACACCGGTGCCACGGTGACAGCGGTGACAAAGTGCCCGTGTCCCTCGGGGGGCTCGGGGACATCGCGCTGCGACGGGCTCGGGGTGGGGGGGGGGGCCTTGGGGACATCGGGGGACAGTGGGGGACAGTGGGGACAGCGGGGACATCAGGCCAGGATGTCCCTTGGAGGGCGTTGGGGACATTGGGGACACCAAGCCACATTGTGCCTCAGCCCCAGGGCTCGGGGACATGGTTGGGGACATCACCGGGGACATCACTGGGGACATTTGGGGACATCAAGCCACATCGTGCCTCGGTCCCCCGCGTTGGGGACATTGAGGGTGACACCCACGGGGGGAGGGGACACAATTTTTGGGTGGGGGGGGCTCTGCCAAAAACGCAGAGCCCGAGGTGGGGAGGGGGGGGGAGGTGACAGGGGACACTCCGGGCTCGGGGGGGGCCACAGGCTCCTACAGGGGGGTCCCAGCCCCCACCCCAGCCACCCAAAAAAAATTTTGGCGGCGGGTGCTGGCGCGGGGGGGCGGGGAGGGGACACGGGGGACACGAGGGACGGTCCCCAGGCGTCCGGGCTGGGGGAGGGGGGGGCCACCAGCCCCCCCCCAATTACCTTAGAGACTCGTTACGAGTTAAATTAGCACGAGCGGCCCCGGGGGGGCGGCGGGGGGCGCGGCCGGGCCGGGGGGCGCTGGCCCGGGCCGGGGTGACAATGACAATATGCCATACTGGGGGCAAGTCGCGTCACAGACTTAGTTCAGAACGACGGGGCGCGCTGGCTTCCGGCTGCGGGGGGACAGGGGACACGGTCAGGGTGGGGACGGCGAAAATCGGGACAAAACACACCGAAAAACATCGAAAATATCCCAAAAAACCCCAAAAACACCCCAAAAACCACCCAAAATCCGGCACAAAACACCCCGAAAAACATCGAAAATACCCCGAAAAACAGCCAAAAAACCCCAAAAACCGCCCAAAACACCCCAAAAAACACTCAAAAAAACCCCAAAATACCCCAAAAAACACCCAAAAAACCCCCAAAACACCCCAAAAAGCACCCAAAAAACCCCCCAAAATACCCCAAAAAACACCCGAAACCCGCCCCAAAATACACCAAAAATCCCCCCAAAAAAACCCAAAATACCCTAAAAACCACCCACCCAAAAAACACCCAAAACAAACCCCAAAACACCCCAAAAAATACCCAAAAAACCCACCCAAAACACTCCAAAAAAGCACCCTAAACCTGCCCCAAAATACCCAAAAAACCACCCAAAAAAACCCAGAATACCCCAAAAACCCCAAAAAATCCCCAGCCTCGCCCTGCCCCAAATCCCCCAGAATTTTCCCCAAATTTGGGAGACCTCCCCCCACCCATCCCAACCTCCCTGGGGACCCCCGGGGCCGCTCCCCGTGTGTGCCACCCCCCCTGTGTCACCCCCCCTTGTGTCACCCACCCTGTGTCACCCCCCTGTCACCCCCCCATCACCCCCCGAGCCCCCCCCAGCCCCCCCCAGCCCCCCACCTTTGCGGAAGGCGTCCTGGAGCCGGCTCTGGGGGAGTTGATACAACTCAGCGAAGGGGTCGCGGGGCGACCGGGGCGGGGGTCCGAGCCGGGGCGCGGGGGCGACCCCCGGGGGGCGGCGGGGACCCCCCCGGCTGGCGATGGCGGCCAGGCCCTGCAGCAGGCGGCGCAGGGCGGGCGCGGCGGGGGCGGCGGGGGGCGGCGGGGACGTCTCGGGGGTCAGCAGCGAGGCCGGGGCGCCCCCCGGGACCCCCCCCGGGCTCTCGGGGCTCGGCGGGAGCTTCTCGGGGGCGGCCTCGGGGGGCTCGGGGGGCCCGAAGGCGAAGGGGGGCGCCTGGCGGGGGGTGTAGGGGGGGGTCCAGGTCTCGGTGCCCCCCCCGGGGGTCTCGGGGACCCCCAGCCCCGGCGCCAGGCGGACGAGTCCCACGGGGGGGCCCAGCGGGGCGGCGAGCGGGGGGCCCAGCCCCAGGCCGGGGTCGGCCAGCGAGGGGTCAGCGCCCAAGTCCGGCCCCAGGCCGCCGGCCCCCAGCGCGGCGCCCACGGCGAAGCCCAGCGCTGACCCGGAGCCTGCGGCCGCTCCGGCCAGGCCGGCGCCGACGTCCGAGCCCAGGCCCAGGCCGGCGGTGTCCGGAGCGGCCGCCAGGCCGATGTCCAGCTCGGGGCCCAGCGCGGCTCCGACCGCCAGGCCGAGGCCGGGGCCGCCCACGGCGAGTCCGACGTTGTGGCCGAGGCCGGAGCCGGCGGCCGAGCCCACGGCCGAGCCCACGCCGGCCCCCGGGGCGGCTCCCAGGCCCAGTCCGGCCGCGGGTCCGGCTCCCACGTCGGCGCCCAGGCCCAGGCCGGCGCTGACCCCGGCCCCGATGGTCAGTCCGATGTCCGGCTGGCCGAGGCCCAGCCCGATGCTGGCCCTGATGGCGCCGCTGGCCAGGCCGGGCCCGATGTTGGCGCCGATGCTGAGGGCCACTCCGGCCCCGATGCCGGCGGTCACTTCGGCCACGCCGCCCGCGCCCAGCTCCTCCCCGAGGTCAGCGCCGAGGGCGGGGCCCACGCCGGCTCCGGCCGCCATGCCCAGGCCAACGTCCACTCTGATGCTGCTGCCCACGCCGAGGCTGACGCCAGCGTCCGAGCCCAGGCCGTGGCCAACAGCGTCTCCGAGAGCGTGGCCAACGCTCGGGGCAAGTCCAGCGTCCACGGTGGCCGCGGCGTTGGCTCCCAGGCCGTGCCCGATGGTGGCCCCAAGGCCAGCGTCCATGGTGGCCGCAGTGTTGGCTCCCAGGCCGTGTCCAATGCCAGTCCCAAGGCCGGGGTCAACAGTGGCCGCAGTGCTGTGTCCGAGGTCATGTCCGATGCCGGCCCCCAGGCCGGGCTCCACACCA
This sequence comes from Catharus ustulatus, assembly GCF_009819885.2. Taxonomy (NCBI): domain Eukaryota; kingdom Metazoa; phylum Chordata; class Aves; order Passeriformes; family Turdidae; genus Catharus; species Catharus ustulatus. The sequence goes on from NC_046252.1 coordinate 2,691,858, forward strand.
CTGCCCAGGGCGGCTCCCAGGCCGTGTCCGAGGGTGGCTCCCAGTCCAGGGTCAACGGTGGCCGCAGTGTTGGCTCCCATTCCGTGTCCAATGGTGGCCCCAAGGCCAGGATCCACAGTGGCTGTGGCGTTGGCTCCCAGGCCGTGTCCGATGGTGGCCGCAGTGTTGGTTGCCAGGCCGTGTCCGAGGGTGGCCCCAAGGCCAGGGTCAACAGTGGCCGCAGTGCTGGCTCCCAGGCCGTGTCCAATAGTGGCCGTGGTATTTCCTCCCAGGCCGTGTCCGATGGTGGCTCCCAGTCCAGGATCCACAGTGGCCGCGGCGTTTCCTCCCAGGCCGTGCCCAACCTCGGCTCCCAGGCCGCAGCCAGTGCTGACCGCCAGCCCCAGGCCGGGTCCGGCCCCTCCGTGGTCACTCAGGCCGGGCCCCACGCCGAGGTCGAGGCCGAGGTCGCCGCCGGCTCCAGGGAAGTCGAGGCTGGGCCCGAACGGCTCCGGGGGTCCCGGGGGGGCTTCGGCCGCCAGCTGCTGCCGCAGGCACCAGGCCTCGGCCTCGCTGCGGGGGGACACGGCGGTCAGCGGGGCTGCGGCCACCGGGCTGGCCCCCAGACTGACCGCTGACCGCCGGGCGGGGAGCACTGACCTGATGACGAAGTTGTGGGCGAGCAGGGCCGGCCCCTCCGGCCGCAGGCGGGCGTAGACCCAGGTCCAGCCCAGGCCGTCCTTGCGCTGCAGCCGCGTCACCAACTCGCCCCGGGCCTCCGGCCCCGCGGCCGCTGCGGGGACAGGGGACGGTCAGCGGGGATGGACAGGGGATGGTCAGCGGGGATGGACAGTGGGGATGGACAGGGGATGGTCAGTGGGGATGGACAGGGGACGGTCAGCGGGGATGGACAAGGGATGGACAGTGGGGCCATGGGGACAGGGGATGGACAGTGGGGATGGACAGGGGACGGTCAGCGGGGATGGACAGGGGATGGACAGTGGGGATGGACAGGGGATGGTCAGCGGGGATGGACAGGGGATGGACAGTGGGGATGGACAGAGGATGGTCAGCGGGGATGGACAGGGGATGGTCAGCAGGGCCATGGGGACAGGGGACGGTCAGCGGGGATGGACAGGGGATGGTCAGTGGGGATGGACAGGAGGATGGTCAGCAGGGATGGACAGGGGATGGTCAGCGGGGATGGACAGGGGATGGACAGTGGCCATGGGGACAGGGGACGGTCAGCGGGGATGGACAGGGGATGGACAGGGGATGGTCAGCAGGGATGGACAGGGGATGGACAGCGGGGATGGACAGGGGATGGTCAGTGGGGATGGACAGGGGACGGTCAGCGGGGATGGACAGGGGACGGTCAGTGGGGATGGACAGGGGATGGTCAGCGAGGATGGACAGGGGATGGTCAGTGGGGATGGACAGGGGACGGTCAGCGGGGATGGACAGGGGACGGTCAGCGGGGATGGACAGGGGGTGGTCAGTGGGGCCATGGGGGCAGGGGATGGTCAGCAGGGATGGTCAGCAGGGATGGTCAGCAGCGATGGACAGGGGATGGACAGAGGGAATGGACAGGAACACCCCCAGGGCCATGCAGGATCCCAGTGGACATATGGGGACATGGAGGGGACAAAGTGACAGCGGGGGAACACCCAGGGGACACCCAGGGGACACTCAGGGGACACTGGGGACACCCAGGGACACCCAGGTGACACTGGGGACACTGGGGACACCCAGGGGACACTGGGGACACCCGGGGGACACTGAGGACACTCAGGGGACACCCAGGGGACACTGACCGAGGCGCAGGTGCTGGCGGGCGACGTGGCCGAGGTCCTCGGGGTGCAGCAGGCGGTACCAGGAGCGGCCCAGCAGCTCGGCCCGGCCGTAGCCCAGGTGCACCAGGACACTGCCGGACAACACCTCGCGGTCACTCGCGCACCCACACAGGGGTCTGGGCTCCCACTGGACACCTGGACCTCCCCAGATACCTGGATCCCACCAGGACCTGGGTGCCCTCACACCCCTGGACCTCCCTGGACATCTGGACCTCCCCAAAAGTCCTGGACATCTGGACATCTGGACCTTCCTGAAAACCTGGCTGCCCCCAAACCCCTGGACCCCCCAGGACCCCCCAGGACACTCAGACCCCCCCAAGACACTCGGACCCCCAGTCCCAGACCCTCCAGGACACTCGGACCCCCAGTCCCGGACGCCCCAGGACACTCGGACCCCCCAGGACTCCCAGACCCCCCCAGGACACTCGGACCCCTCAGTCCCGGACCCCCAAGGACACTCGGACCCCCAGCCCCGGACCCCCTCAGGACACTCGGACCCTCCCCAGGACACCCAGACCCCCCCAGGACACTCGGACCCCTCAGTCCCGGACCCCCAAGGACATCCAGATTCCCCAGGACACTCGGACCCCCCAGGACACTCGGACCCCCCAGGACTCCCAGACCCCCCCAGGACACTCGGACCCCCAGTCCCGGACCCCCCAGGACACCCGGACCCCCCGGCCCCCCTCACCTGTCGGAGATGTCCAGCAGGGCGAGGTCGCGGGCGTGGCGGCTCTGGAAGGCCGGCAGCAGGAGGCAGTCGGGGCAGGGCCAGGGCGGGGGGTCCAGGGGGGCACAGAAGGCCACGAAGAGCGCGGGGGCGGCGCCGGGGGGCCCGGGGGGCTCCTGGAAGCGCCCCCGCAGCAGCACCAGCTTGCGGCCGGCGCTGGGGCGGCGGGAGGCGCGGGAGGTGGTGAAACGGCAGCGGAAGAGGCGCTCTGGGGGACAGGGGGGCGGCGGTCACTCTGGGCTGCTGTCCGTCCCTCTGTCCGGCTGTCCATCCCTCTGTCCATCCCTGTCCGGCTGTCCGTCCCTCTGTGCATCCCTCTGTCTGGCTGTCCGTCCCTCTGTCCGGCTGTCCATCCCTCTGTCCGTCCCTCTGTCCGGCTGTCCATCCCTCTGTCCGTCCCTCTGTCCGGCTGTCCGTCCCTCCTGTCCGTCCCTCTGTCCGGCTGTCCGTCCCTCTGTCTGTCCCTCTGTCCAGCTCTCCATCCCTCCTGTCTATCCCTGTCCTGCTGACCATCCCTCTGTGCATCCCTCTGTCCGTCCCTCTGTCCATCCCTCTGTCCAGCTGTCCATCCCTCTGTCCGTCCCTCCTGTCCACCCCTCTGTCCGTCCCTCTGTCTGTCCCTCTGTCCAGCTCTCCATCCCTCCTGTCCACCCCTGTCTGGCTGCCCATCCCTCTGTCCGTCCCTCTGTCCACCCCTTTGTCCTTTCATCCATCCCTCTGTCCACCCTCAGGACCCCCCAAACCCCCCAGACCCCCCAGATCCCCCCGGACCCCCTCAATTCCCCCGGACCCCCCAGACACCCCAGGACCCCCCAGAACCCCCAAACCCCCCCCCCCCCAGACCCCCCCAGGACCCCCCCGGACCCCCCCAGACCCCCCCAGGACCCCCCAACCCCCCCCCCGGACCCCCACCCACCTGCCTGGGGGGGCCCGGGCAGGCTCAGCTGGTGCCGCACCAGGGGGTGATCGGCGGGGTCCAGCAGGTCGTAGATGCTGTCCCCTTGTGCCACCAGATCCACCTGGGGAGGGCAGGGAGGGGGTGGGGGTGAGCCCCCGGCACCCTGAGACCCCCCCCGAGACCCCCCCGGACCCCCCGGACCCCCCGGGACCCCCCCGGGTGCTCACCATGGAGTGGCCCAGGTGCTGCGCCACGTTGTCGGTGACCCCGACCAGCTTCCCCTCGCGGGTCACGGCCAGCAGGAACCCGGGCAGCGAAGCCACCAGGTCGGCGAGCTCGGGCCCCCCCAGCAGCTCCAGGGGCGCCCCCCGGCTCGGGCCTGCCGTGGGGACACGTGGGGACAGCGGTCAGTGCCCGGCCGGCAGCCCCGTCCCGCTGCGGCCAAAGCGTCGCCCGCGGTGTCCCCAGGTGTCCCCAGGTGTGCCCAGGTGTCCCCAGGGGTCCCCAGGTGGCACCCAGAGCCCGTCCCGTGCGTGGCCAGCTCTGGTCACCGCCCCTGTCCCCGTCCCTGTCCCCTGTCCCGGTTCCTGTCACCAATCCTCGATCCCCAGTCCCCGTCCCTGTCCCCTGTCCCGGTTCCTGTCACTGATCCCGGTCCCGGTCCCTGTCTCCGATTCCCGGTCCCTGTCCCTGTCCCCAGTCCCTGTCACTGATCCCGATCCCAGTCCCTGTCCCCGGTCCCTGTCACTGATCCCGGTCCCCGTCCCGGTCCCGCTGCCCCGCCCGGTCCCCGCCGCTCTCCGCGGTTCTGAACGGGAACCTCCCGCCGCTCTCCGCGGTGCTGCACCGGCCCCGGTCCCTGCCCGCGGTGCTGAACGGCGCCGCTCCCCGTGCCTGTCCCCGTCCCTGTCCCTGTCCATGTCCCTGTCCCTGTCCCAGCTCGGTCCCTGTCCCAGCTCGGTCCCGGTTCCCGTCCCTGCCTGACGCCGGTGGCTGCTGCCAGCCCCGTGTCATCCCCCGCTCCTTCCCCGCTCGATTCCCGGTCCCCGCTCCATCCCCGGTCCCATGTCGCTTTCGCTGCCAGCCCCGGTCTCGCTCCCATTCCCCGCTCCATCCTCGCTGCCATCCCTGCTCGTTCCCTGCTCCCATTCCCCGCTCGTTCCCTGCTCCATCCTCGCTCGTTCCCCGGTCCCCGCTCCATCCCCGGTACAGCTCCATCCCCATTCCCGGCTCCATCCCCGCTCGTTCCCGGCTCCATCCCCGGTCCCGTCCTGCTCCTTCCCCGCTCGATCCCGGCTCCATCCCCGATCCCGGCTCGTTCCCCGCTCCATCCCCGCTTCATCCCGGCTTGTTCCCCGATCCCCGCTCCATCCCCGATCCCCGCTCGTTCCCCGGTCCCGTCCTGCTCCATCCCGGCTCGTTCCCCGCTCCTTCCCTGCTCCATCCCCGCTCCCGTTCCCCGCTCCATCCCCGGTCCATCCCGGCTCGATCCCCAGTCCCGCTCTATCTCGGCTCGTTCCCCGCTCCATCCCCGCTCGTTCCCCGTTCCCGTTCCCCGCTCCATCCCCGTTCCCCTTCCCAGTTCCATCCCCGTTCCGCGCTCCTTCCCCGCTCCCGTCCCCGTTCCATCCCCGCTCCATCCCGGCTCGTTCCTCGCTCCATCCCCGCTCCATCCCCGCTCCATCCCCGGTCCCCGCTCCTTCCCCGCTCCCGTTCCCCATTCCATCCCGTTCCCCGCTCCATCCCCGCTCGTTCCCCGCTCCATCCCCGCTCCCGTTCCCCATTCCATCCCGTTCCCCGTTCCCGCTCCCCGCTCCATCCCGATCCCCGTTCCCCGCTCCATCCCCGCTCGTTCCCCGCTCCCCGCTCCCGTCCCATCCCCGTTCCCCGCTCGCACCTGGCCGCAGGCAGGCTCCCTTGCGGGTGTAGATGCAGGCCAGGGCCATGACGTGCAGGTAGGAGAGGCGCGGCCGGTCGCCGTCGGGCAGCGGGAGGAGGTCGCGCAGGGCGCGGATCTGCGCGTTGATCTGGTCCCGCCGCGCCTTGGAGGCGCCTTTGGTGGAGCGGAGCATCCTCCGCCCGCCCGGGCCCGGCCCCGCCGCTTTATGCGGGCCCGAGCCCGCGTCAGCGCCGCGTCACCGGCCCCGCGCCGCCCCGAAACCGGGGGGGACACCGGGGGGGGACGGGGACACGCGGGGGGACGCGGCGGGCGCGTCACCGGTGACGCTGACGCACGAGGGAGGGAGGGAGGGGAGGGAGGGGGGATCGAACCGAAATTGGAGATGGAGAGGGGAGAGGGGCGGGCCCGGGGAGGGCGGAGGGGAGAGGGGGACACGCCCCGGGGGGGGAGGGGGAGAGGGGGAGAGGGGGAGAGGGGAGTCAGGGAGGGGTCAGGGAGGGGTGGAGGGGAGGGGGAGAGGGTCAGGGAGGGATGGAATGGTCAGTGGGGAGAGGGAATGGTCAGTGAAGGGATGGAATGGTCAGTGAAGGGATGGAATGGTCAGTGGGGGGATGGAATGGTCAGTGAAGGGATGGAATGGTCAGTGAAGGGATGGAATGGTCAGTGGGGAGATGGAGGAGCGAGGGGATGGAGGGATAGGGTCCAGGGAGGGATGGAATGGTCAGTGAAGGGATGGAATGGTCAGTGAAGGGATGGAATGGTCAGTGGGGGGATGGAGGAGCTCGAGGGATGGAGGGAGAGGGTCCAGGGAGGGATGGAGAGGGGGAGAGGGTCAAGGGAGGGATGGAATGGTCAGTGGGGAGATGGAGGAGATGGAAGAATGGAGGGAGAGGGTCAGTTGCGGCATGGAATGGTCAGTGGGGGGATGGAATGGTCAGTGAAGGGATGGAATGGTCAGTGGGGGGATGGAATGGTCAGTGGGGGGATGGAATGGTCAGTGGGGGGATGGAATGGTCAGCGGGGGGATGGAATGGTCAGCGGGGGGATGGAATGGTCAGTGGGGGGATGGAATGGTCAGCGGGGGGATGGAATGGTCAGTGGGGGGATGGAATGGTCAGCGGGGGGATGGAATGGTCAGTGGGGGGATGGAATGGTCAGCGGGGGGATGGAATGGTCAGTTGGGGGACGGAGAGGCTCCTGAGACGGCGAGGGGGGACCCTGGGGGTCAGCGTGGCCAGAGAGAGATTGGAGTGACCAGGGGGGGATCAGAATGACCACGGGCAGATCAGAGTGACCACAGGGGATCACAGTGACCACAGGGATATCAGAGTGACCACACGGGGATCGCAGTGACCACGGGGGGATCGCAGTGACCATGGGGGTATCAGAGTGACCACGGGGGGATTGGAGTGACCACGGGGGTATCAGAATGACCACGGGGGAGATCAGAGTGACCAAAGGGGGATCGCAGTGACCACGGGGCTATCAGAATGACCACGGGGGGATCGCAGTGACCACGGGGGTGTCAGAATGACCACGGGGATATCAGAGTGACCATGGGGGGATTGGAGTGACCACAGGGGGTATCAGAATGACCACAGGCGGATCAGAGTGACCACGGCGGTATCAGAATGACCACGGGGGAGATCAGAGTGATCACAGGAGGATCGCAGTGACCATGGGGGGTTTGGAGTGACCACACGGGGATCGCAGTGACCACGGCGGTATCAGTATGACCACAGGGATATCAGAGTGACCATGGGGCTATCAGAATGACCACAGGAGGGGTCAGCGCGGCCGGAGGGGCCCCAGAACCCTCTCCCCCCCCTCCCCCCCCACTTTGGGAACCCCCTCTCCCCCTCCCCCGCCCCTCCCCCCCCGCGCGGGCGCCCCCGGGCCCGGCCCCGCCCCCCGCCCCTCCCCCCCGGCTCCGCCGCTGCCAAATTTGGAGCCGAAGCCGCGGAGCCAAAAATAGCGCGGGGAGCCCAAAATAGCGCGGGGGGCGGGGCGGGGGGCGGGGGAGGGGCCGGGACCCCCGGGGGGGATGGGGGATGGAGGGGGGGAGACCCCGGGCCCGCCCCACCCCCCCTGCGCGACCCCCACCCCAATTCCCGGCTCCTTTCCCCGAATTTTGGAGCCCCTCCCCCAATCCCCGCGCGCCCCCAAATCCTCCCCTCCCCCCACCCCAAATCCTCCCCTCCCCCACCCCATCCCCATCCCGGGGGTCTCCCCAAATTCCTGGGGATCCCCCCCCGCCCCCCCCCTCCCACCCCGCGGTGTTTCCATGGCAACGGCGGCGCCGCAGCGAGGGGGGAGGGGGAGGAAGAGGAGGATGAGGAAGGGGCCGGGATGGGGCTGAGGATGAGGAGGGAGCGGGAGGAAGATGAGGATGAGGAGGGAGGGGGATGAAGAAGATGAGGAAGGAGAGGATGAGGATGAAGAGGAATGGAAATGAGAATGAAGATGAGGAGGATGAAGAGGAATGGGGGAGGAAGATGAGGATGAGGAAGGGGCCAGGATGGGGCTGAGGATGAGGAGGAACGAGGGATGAAGATGAGGAAGGGGCTGAGGAGGATGAGGAGGGAGGGGGGTGAAGATGAAGATGAGGAAGGAGAGGATGAGGATGAAGAAGAATGGAGATGAGAATGGAGATGAGGAAGATGAGGAGGAATCTGGGAGGAAGATGAAGAAGATGAGGATGAGGAAGGGGCTGGAAAGGGGCTGAGGATGAGGAGGAACGAGGGAGGAAGATGAGGATGAGGAGGGAGAGGGATGAAGATGAAGATGACGATGAAGAGGAATGGAAATGAGAAGGAAGATGAGGAAGATGAGAAAGAATGGGAGAGGAAGATGAGGATGAGGAAGGGGCTGGGAAGGCGGAGGATGAGGATGGAGATGAGAACGGAGATGAGGAAGATGAGGAGGAATCAGGGAGGAAGATGAGGATGATGAGGATGAGGATGGATGGAGAAGATGAGGAAGGAGCTGAGAAGGATGAGGAGGAATGGGGGAGGAAGATGAAGAAGATGAGGAAGATGAGGATGAGGAAGGAGCTGGCAAGGTGGTGAGGATGAGGATGGAGAGGATGAGGAAGGATGAAAGAGGAAGATGAGGAAGAGGAGGAATGGGGGAGGAAGATGAGGATGGAGGATGAGGAAGGACAGGACGAAGATGAAGGCCCGAGCGACTCCCCCCTCCCCAAAATCCCCCAAAACCAGACCCCAGACCCCCCCAGACCCCCCCCCGCCATCGGGGACCCCTCCCCAAATCCCAAATCCCAAATCCCAAATCCCAGCCCGGTCTGGGGGAGGAGCTCTCTTTATTTGGGGGGGGCTCTGGGGGTCCCCCCGCAGATTTTTGGGGTTTTTGGGGAGGGGTCAGTTCCTCTTGGCCCCCCCCTCCTCATCCTCCGGCCCCTCCGGGGGGGCTGCGGCCGCCTCGAGCTCCCGGCGCCGGCGCTGGACATCGGCCACGGCCTGGGGGGTCAGCCTGGGGGGCAGGGGGGGTCAAAGGTCAGCCTGGACATCGGCCACGGCCTGGGGGGTCAGCCTGGGGGGCAAGGGGGGTCAAAGGTCAGCCTGGACATCGGCCACGGCCTGGGGGGTCAGCCTGGGGGTCAAGGGGGGGTCAAAGGTCAGCCTGGACATCAGCCACGGCCTGGGGGGTCAGCCTGGGGGGCAGGGGGGGTCAAAGGTCAGCCTGGACATCGGCCACGGCCTGGGGGGTCAGCCTGGGGGGCAAGGGGGGGTCAAAGGTCAGCCTGGACATCGGCCACGGCCTGGGGGGTCAGCCTGGGGGTCAAGGGGGGGTCAAAGGTCAGCCTGGGGGGGTCAGCCTGGGGGGGGGCAGGGGGGGTCAAAGGTCAGCCTGGACATCGGCCACGGCCTGGGGGGTCAGCCTGGGGGGCACGGGGGGGTCAGGGGTCAGCCTGGGGGGGTCAAAGGTCAGCCTGGGGGTCAAGGGGGGTTTGGGGTTGGTTTTGGGGGGTCAGGGGCTGATTTTGGGGCTGATTTTTGGGGGCTCAGGGGCTGATTTTGGGGTTGATTTTTGGGGGGTCAGGGGCTGATTTTGGGGTTGGTTTTGGGGTGAATCACGAGCAGTTTGTTGGGGGGGTCAGTGACTGGTTTGGGGTCAGTTTCAGGGCAGGTTTTGGGGGTCTCAGGACTGGGTTTTGGGTCAGATTTTGGGGGTCTCAGGGCCGGGTTTTGGGGGTCTCAGGGCCAGGTCTCGGGTCAGTTTTTGGGGCTGTTCTGGGGGGTCTCAGTGCCGGGTCTCGGGTCAGTTTTTGGGGGTCTCAGGGCTCGGAGCGGGGGTCTCTCCCACCTGGGCACCACGAGCAGGCCGAGGCTGCGGGCAGAGCCCACCAGGGACCCCACCAGGGCGGGCAGCGGCGTCCCCCGGGTGCTCACGGCCGGGTCCTTCTGCTTGGCCACGGCCACCTCGAACAGCTGCGCCAGGGACACCACCCCGGCCGGCTCGTGGCCTGGGGGCTGCGGTCAGCGACCCCGAACCCCCCTCGGAACCCCCCAAAATCCCCTTAACCCCCACCAACGCCCCCTTGAATCCCCCCAAAACCCCAAATCCCCGCTCACAATCCCCAAATTCCTCCTCAGGACCCCTCCAGCCCCCCCAGATTCCCCCCCCAGGACCCCCAAAATCCCCCCTGACCAGGTCTGCCCGATCCTTTCTCCACTCCGGCCACGGCCTTGAGGAAGTAGGAGGTGGGGGGGGTCCCGATGGTCAGCGAGTAGGTCCGGTCGGGCTGGGGGGGCACAGGGGGGTCACTGAGGGGTCACTGAGGGGTCACTGAGGGGTCACTGGGGGCTGGGGGGGGTCCCGGTGCCCCCCTCCACTCACATGCACGAGCAGCCGGACCCTCAGCGGGACCCCGGGTTTGATATCCCGGGTGCGCTCGTTGAAATCTTTGCAGAAGGCGGCGATGGAGACCCCGCGCTGAGGAAACACCGGGAAAGGGGTCGGGCCGGGCCTGGGGGGGGGGGCACCGGGACACCCCTAAACCCGTCCCGTTCCCCATAAAACTCGCCGGACCTGCCCCAGCACCGGCCCGAGCGGTGGCCCCGGAGCGGCGCCGCCGGCCGGGATGAGGATGCGGACGGGTCTGGGCGCTGCCGGCGGGGCTGAGCGGGACCCGCCGGGCCCGGCCCGCACCGAGCGCGCCGCCCGCGCCGCCCGCGACATGGCGGCCGCTCCTGAGGGACCGCGGTCACGTGAGGTGCGGGGACCAATCAGAGGCGCGGGAAGGAGGGGCGGGGCCGAGCTAAACCAATAGGAGCGCGCAGGGGGCGTGCCCAGAGGGGCGGGGAAATCGTGAGGGAGAAGGGGCGTGGTCGAAAAATGGGCGCGAAAAAGAGGGGGCGTCGCCGGAGCGCGGAGTGGGCGGGGCTTGGGAGAGCCGGGGGATTCCCGCCCCTCCCCCCACCGAGGGATTCCCCCGGGGATTCCCTCCCCTCCCCCCACCGAGGGATTCCCCCGGGGATTCCCTCCCCTCCCCCACCCCCAGACTCACCTGGGAGCTCCCGGCGGAGCGCGGAGTGGGGGGAGGGGCGGCGGGGGGAGGGGAAGGGGGTGGGGGGAGGGGTCCGGGGGGAGGAAAGGGGGGGTCAGGGCCCCTCCCCTCCCCCCTCGCCGTCCCCTCCCCCTCCCCGGCCCCTCCCCCGCGCCCGGAGCCTCCTCAGAACCTCCTCGTGCGTCCCCGCCCTAAGGGCCGGGGGTCAAAGGTCACGGGGGGAGGGGACAGAGACCCCCCCCAGGCCCCTCCCCCTCCCCAGGGACCCCCCCGAGTGACCCCAAGAACCCCCCCCAGTCCCCAAATGACCCCTCTGACCCCCCAAACCCCCTCCCAACCCCCTTGAGACCCCCCTAGACCCCCCTAAACCCCCTCGGGACCCCTCCCCAAATTCCCCTGGGGACCCCCAGGATGTCCCCAAGTCCCCAAAGATCCCCCCTAAATTCCGTCAGACCCCACCCAAACTCCCTTTAACCCCCTGGGACCCCCCCAGGACCCCCAGGACCCCCCCGGGACCCCTCCCCAGTCCCCCAGGACCCCCCGCCCCCCCGCCCCCCGCCCCGGGACCCCCGCCCCCCCGCCCCCTCCCCCGGGACCCCCGCCCCCCGCCCCGGGACCCCCGCCCCCCGCACCGGGACCCCCGCCCCCCGCCCCGGGCCCCCCGCCCCCCGCACCGGCTCCGCGCTCTCTCGTAGATCGCTCGCAGCTCCCGGTCCTGCCGGTCCAGGAAGGCGGCGTGAGCCCCGGCCACGTACCTGGGGGGAAAGAGTGACCCAAAATGCGGGGAATTCACCCCAAAATCCGCCCCAAAATCCCGGGAAATTCACCCTAAAGATCGGCCCAAAATCCGCCCCAAAATCCGGGGAATTCACCCCAAAATCCGGGGAATTCACCCCAAAATCCGCCCCAAAATCCGGGAAATTCACCCCAAAATCCGCCCCAAAATCCGGGAAATTCACCCCAAAATTCACCCCAAAATGCGGGGAATTCACCCCAAAATCCGGGGGAATTCAACCCAAAATCCGCCCCGAAGTCCGGGAAATTCACCCCAAAATCCGCCCCAAAATCCGGGAAATTCACCCCAAAGATCGCCCCAAAGTCCGGGGAATTCACCCCAAAATCCGCCCCAAAATCCGGGAAAATTCACCCTAAAATCCGCCCCAAAATCTGGGGAATTCACCCCAAAATGCGGGGGGATTCACCCTAAAGATCGCCCCAAAATCCGCCCCAAAATCCGGGAAATTCACCCCAAAGATCGCCCCAAAATCCGGGAAATTCACCCCAAAATCCGCCCCAAAATCCGCCCCAAAATCCGCCCCAAAATCCGGGAAAATTCACCCCAAAATCTGCCCCATTTTCGAGCCCCCCTCCCCATTTTTGGAGCCCCCCTCCCCATTTTTCAAGCCCCTATCCCCATTTTTCAGGTTCCCCATCCCCATTTCGAAGCCCCCCTCCCCATTTCAGAGCCCCCGTCCCCAATTTCGAGCCCCCTTCCCCATTTTTCAAGCCCCCATCCCCATTTCGAAGCCCCCATCCCTATTTTTCAGAGCCCCCCACTCCCATTTTTCAGGTTCCCACCCCCATTTTTCGATCCCCCCTCCCCATTTCGAAGCCCCCACCCCCATTTTTAAGGTCCCCATCCCCATTTTTCAAGTTCCCACCCCCATTTTTCGATCCCCCCTCCCCATTTTCAATCCCCCACCCTCATTTTTCAATCCCTCCTCCCCATTTTTCGATCCCCCCTCCCCATTTCGAAGCCCCCAGCCCCATTTTTCAATCCCTCACCCCCATTTTCGAGCCCCCATCCCCATTTTTGAAGCCCCCATCCCCATTTTTCAAGCCCCTATCCCCATTTTTCGGGTCCCCATCCCCATTTCAGAGCCCCCCTCCCCATTTTTGGGTCCCCTACCCCCATTTTGAAGCCCCCCCTCCCCATTTTTTCGACCCCCCTCCCCATTTTTCAAGCCCCCAGCCCCATTTTTCGATCCCCTCTCCCCATTTCGAAGCCCCCCTCCCCATTTTTCGATCCCCCCTCCCCATTTCGAGCCCCCATCCCCATTTTTCAGAGCCCCCCCTCCCCATTTTTGGATCCCCCATCCCCATTTTTCAGGTTCCCACCCCCATTTTTCGATCCCCCCTCCCCATTTCGAAGCCCCCCTCCCCATTTCTGGAGCCCCCGTCCCCAATTTCGAGCCCCCATCCCCATTTTTTGAGCCCCCATCCCCATTTTGAAACCCCCATCCCCATTTTTCGAGCCCCCATCCCCATTTTTCAAGTTTCCACCCCCATTTTTTGAGCCCCCATCTCCAATTTCAGAGCCCCCACCCCCATTTTTTCGAGACCCCCTCCCCATTTTGAAGCCCCCATCCCCATTTTGGAGCCCCCCTCCCCATTTTTTGAGCCCCCACTCCCATTTTTCGATCCCCCCTCCCCATTTGGGGGTCCCCCCTCCCCATTTTTCAGGTTCCCACTCCCATTTTTCGATCCCCCCTCCCCATTTCGAAGCCCCCCTCCCCATTGGGGGTCCCCCCTCCCCATTTCGAAGCCCCCCTCCCCATTTTTCGATCCCCCCTCCCCATTTTGGGGGTCCCACCTGTAGGCCAGCCCGTGCACCAGCCCCCCCAGGGCCATGAGGAGCAGCAGCAGCCCCAGGATCTGCCGGGGGGAGGGGCGGGCGGGGGTCCCGGGGGGGGTCCCGGGGGGGGTCCCGGGGGGCCGGAACTGCTCCCAGTAACGCTGGTTCTGCTCCCAGTATCGCCGGTTCTGCTCCCAGTATCGCTGGTTCTGCTCCCAGTTCCGCTGGTTCCGTTCCCAGTTCTGCCGGTTCTGCTCTGACCTGGCACGGGCGGGGGGGACACGGCACCCGTGGGACCCCCAGGACCCCCCAAACCTTCCCAGGACCCCCTCCCCAAACCCACAGGACCCCCCAGGACCCCCCAAACCCCCCAGGAACCCCCAAAACCCCCCAGGAGCCCCCTCCCCAAATCCATGGGACCTCTCAGGACCCCCCAAACCCCCCAGGACCCCCCAAAACCCTCAGAGACCCCCCCAGGACCCCCTCCCCAAATCCATGGGACCTCCCAGGACCCCCCCAAACTGCCCCAGGACCCCTCAAACCCCCCAGGACCCCCTCCCTAAATACACGGGACCTCCAGGACCCCCCCAAAACCCTCAGGGACGCCCCCAAACCCCTCAAACTCCTCAGGACCCCCCCTCCCCAAATCCATGGGAACCCCCAGGATCCCCCAAACCCCTTAGAGACCCCATAAAAGATCCCCAGGAGCCCCCTCCCCAAATTATGGGACCCCCAGGACCCCCCAAAACCCCCCCAGGACCACCCCCCACACCCCAAAACCCCCCCCCAGGACCCCCCCAAACGCCCCAGGGCCACCTCCCCAAATACACAGGAACACCCAAACCCCCCCAGGACCCCCCAATACCCCCAGGACCCCCCAAACTCCCCACCCCCGATACCTGGGGGGGGTCCCGGGGCTCGGGGCGGGCCCGGGGGGGTCCCGGGGGGGGGTCCCGGCGGCCCGGGGGGGGCTCAGCGCCGCGTAGGCCTCGGCCAGGAGCAGGAACCGGCCGTGGCGGGAGGGGTCCGAGGGGTCCCCGTCGGGATGGACCTGGGGGGGGGAGGGGGGTCCCAAATTGGGGAACAGCCCCCCAAAAACGGGGAGGGGTCCGAGGGGTCCCCGTCGGGGTGGACCTGGGGGGGAGGGGGGGTCCCAAATTGGGGAACAGCCCCCCAAAAACGGGGAGGGGTCCGAGGGGTCCCCGTCGGGGTGGACCTGGGGGGGGGGGGGGGCCCAAAAACGGGGGAGGGGTCGCCAAAATACCGGGACCCCCCCCCGGGATACTTGGTACGGTCCGAGGGGGTTCCCAGTGCTCCCAGTTTGTTCCAGGTCATCCCAGTTTGTTCCAGTTCACCCCGGTTTGTCCCAGTTCATCCCAGCGCTCCCAGTTCCCCCCAGTTCCCCTCAATCCCCCCCAGCTCCCCCCAGTTCCCCCAGTTTGTCCCAGTCCCTCCCAGTCCCATCCCAGTCCCATCCCAGTCCATCCCAGTCCCATCCCAGTCCATCCCAGTCCATCCCAGTCCCATCCCAGTCCGTCCCAGTCCCTCCCCAGTCCATCCCAGTCCATCCCAGTCCCATCCCAGTCCATCCCAGTCCGTCCCAGTCCGTCCCAGTCCGTCCCAGTCCATCCCAGTCCATCCCAGTTCCCCCAGTTCCATCCCAGTCCCATCCCAGTCCATCCCAGTCCCATCCCAGTTTGTCCCAGTCCCCCCCAGTCCCTCCCAGTCCATCCCAGTCCGTCCCAGTCCCTCCCAGTCCCTCCCAGTCCCGTCCCAGTCCCTCCCAGTCCAGCCCAGTCCATCCCAGTCCCATCCCAGTCCATCCCAGTTCCCCCCCAGTCCCTCCCAGTCAATCCCAGTCCCCCCCAGTCCCATCCCAGTCCATCCCAGTTCATCCCAGTCCCTCCCAGTCCCATCCCAGTCCATCCAACTCCCACCCCAGTCCCTCCCAGTCCATCCCAGTCCCCCCCAGTCCATCCCAGTCCCTCCCAGTCCCTCCCAGTCCCTCCCAGTCCCCCCCAGTCCATCCCAGTCCCTCCCAGCCCATCCCAGTCCATCCCAGTCCCCTCCCAGTCCCCTCCCAGTCCCATCCCAGTCCATCCCAGTCCCTCCCACTCCCTCCCAGTCCCATCCCAGTTTGTCCCAGTCCATCCCAGTCCCTCCCACTCCCATCCCAGTTCCATCCCAGTCCCATCCCAGTCCATCCCAGCCCCTCCCAGTCCCTCCCAGTTCCCCCCCAGTCCATCCCAGTCCCTCCCAGTCCATCCCACTCCCATCCCAGTCCCATCCCAGTCCATCCCAGTCCCCCCCAGTCCCTCCCAGTCCCATCCCAGTCCATCCCAGTCCCATCCCAGTCCCACCCCAGTCCCTCCCAGTCCCCTCCCAGTCCCATCCCAGTCCCCCCCAGTCCCTCCCAGTCCCATCCCAGTCCCTCCCAGTCCGTCCCAGTCCCCTCCCAGTCCCATCCCAGTCCCCCCCAGTCCCTCCCAGTCCCATCCCAGTCCCCCCCAGTCCCTCCCAGTCCCTCCCAGTCCCATCCCAGTCCCTCCCAGTCCCTCCCACTCCCATCCCAGTCCCTCCCAGTCCCTCCCAGTCCCCCCCAGTCCCCCCAGTTCCCCCAGTACCTCCTTGCAGCGCTCCAGGAAGGCGGTTCGGATCTCCCGGGCGGAGGCTCCGGGGCGGACCCCGAGCACCGAGTGGGGGTCGGGGGGGCCCCGCCTGGGGGGCCGGGGGAGTTTGGGGTGAATTTTGGGGATTTTGGGGCAGTTTTGGGATATTTTGGGGATTTTGGGGAATTTTGGGGTTCCCAGGTGAATTTTGGGGTGGTTTTGGGGGGGTCCCAGGTGAATTTTCGGGGTTTTTGGGACATTGTGGGGCAGTTTTTGGGTATTTTTGGGATATTTTGGGACATTTTGAGGCAGTTTTTGGGAATTTTAGGGCAGTTTTTGGGGTATTTTTTGGTATTTTGGGGTAATTCGGGACAGTTTTGGGCTATTTTTTTTGTATTTTGGGACATTTGGGGGCAGTTTTGGGTATTTTGAGGCAGTTTTAGGGTATTTTTGGGTATTTTGGGGCAATTTTTTGGTATTTTGGGGCAGTTTTTGGGGTATTTTGAGTATTTTGGGACATTTCGGGGCAGTTTTTTTTATATTTTGGGGTATTTTGGGACAATTTTTGGGTATTTCGGGGCAGTTTTTGGGTGTTTTTGGGAAGTTTTGGGTATTTTGGACCAGTTTTTGGTTATTTAGGGGCAGTTTTGGGTATTTTGAGGCAGTTTTTAGGCATCTTGGGGCAGATTTTGGGTAATTTTGGGGCCGTTTTTGGGTTTTTTGGGATATTTTGGGGATTTTGGGATATTTCAGGGCAATTTTTTGGGTATTTTGGGGACATTTTGGGTATTTGGGGCAGTTTTTAGGTATTTTTTGGGCCATTTTGGGTTATTTTGGGTATTTTGGGGAGGTTTTTTGGTATTTTGGGGCATTTTGGGGATATTTTTGGGTATTTCGGGTCAGTTTTTGGGTATTTTGGGGCAGTTTTGGGGT
The DNA here is from genome assembly GCF_009819885.2 of Catharus ustulatus. NCBI lineage: Eukaryota > Metazoa > Chordata > Aves > Passeriformes > Turdidae > Catharus > Catharus ustulatus. Next base: position 2,708,862 of record NC_046252.1, read on the forward strand.
ATTTCGGGATATTTTGGGTCAGTTTTTGGGTATTTTTTGGTATTTTGGAGCAGTTTTGGGGTATTTTGGGGGTATTTTGGGGACATTTTGGGACATTTGAGGCATTTTTTGGGTATTTGAGGACCGTGTGGGGGTATTTTGGGGCAGTTTTTGGGTATTTTGGGGCAGTTTTGGGGCAGTTTTGGGGGTATTTTAGGGTATTTTTGGGTATTTTTGGGTGTTTTTGGGGCATTTTTGGGTATTTTTGGTATTTTGGGGCAGTTTTGGGGCAGTTTTGGGGTATTTTGGGGCAGTTTTGGGGTATTTTGGGTCAGTTTTTGGGTATTTTAGGGTATTTTTGGGTATTTTTGGGTCGGTTTTTGGATATTTTTGGGTATTTTTGGGTGTTTTTGGGGTATTTTTGGTTATTTTGGCTCACCTGGTGCTGAGGCCCCTCCAGGCCCAGGCCCAGCGCGGGGGGGGCGCGGCCCGGGGCCCCTGTGGGAGCGGCCCCAATTAACGCCGTTAATTAGCAACTCATTAACCCCAAATTAACCGCTAATTAATGCTGAAAATCCACAGCTGGCGATTGTTAGCGTGACCGGAGTTAATTACCGTTAATTAGGACATTAATTACCATTAACGCAGCAATTCCCACACATTTAGCTCTTAATTACTGCTAATTAAGGCGTTAATTGCCTTTACTTGAGCTATAATTTACCCTAAAGTTCCTAAAGCTTGTTAATTGATGTTGGTAATGTTTATTAATAACGCCGTTATTAATCTTCTGCTTAGAGAATTATCGGGGACTAATTACCAACAAATCAGCTGTTAATTTATGCCAATTAGCTCATAATTATTGCTAATTAGGCCGTTAAACAACGCTCATTGTAAACTAGGAAAATATTGACAACTTGATTAGTGCCGATCGGTGTCCAGCAGCCGCGGGCCCATCGCGTGCCCCTTAATTAACACTAATTACCGCCCAGCACCGCCAATTCCCCCAGCACTAATTAACGCCAATTAACGCCGTGCCGAGCCCCGCAGCGGCCGCGCCGGGGGCTCCTCGTGCACGTGAGACGCTGGCGAGGGGCAGGGGGGCGCTAATTAGCGCTAATTTGGGGGTTAATTAACTCCCCCCGGCCCGCGCGTTACCATGGCAACCGCGCGCCGCGCCGCCATTCCCGCCGCTTCCGCTTCCGGGGGCCGGAACCGCGTGACCGGAACCACGTGATGATCATGTGACGGGGTCACACCACCGGAAGTTGCGTCACCGCGGCGATCACGTGATTCCACGGGAACCGCGATGGCGGCGGAGGTGCGGGGGGGGGGGGCGGGGAGGGGCGGATTTGGGGGGTCCTGGGGCGGAATTTTGGGGTCGGGGCAGCTCGGGGGGTGCCGAGGGGGTTTGGGGGGGGCTGGGGGGTGTTTAAGGGGGTCCCGGGGGGGGCTGGGGGGGGTTTAAGGGGGTCCCGGGGGGGCTTTGGGCGGACTGGGGCGGGTTTAGGGGGGCCGTGAGGGAGTTTGCGGGGGTCCCGCGGTGGTTTTGGGGGCGCTGAGCGGCGGGGCCGGGGCGCTGGGGGATCCCCGGAGCGCTGGGGTCACTCCGGTGACAATGACCGCTCATTAACGGCGCTAATTGCGTTAATTAATTGCGTTAATTGCGGTGCTCGGTGTCGCCCCCCAGTGGCTGCTGCTGGCGCTGGCGCTGGCGCTGCCCCCCGAGCGCCCCCAGGCGGCCGAGCCGCGCAAGGTGCAGATCGGGGTGCGGCGGCGGCCGGAGCGCTGCGGGGAGAGATCGCGGCGGGGAGACGTGCTGACCCTGCACTACTCGGTACTGGGGAAACTGGGACAAACTGGGACAAACTGGGAGCACTGGGAGCACACCGGGAGAGGGGCTGGGACGGGCTGACCCTGCACTACTCGGTACTGGGCAAACTGGGACAAACTGGGACAAACTGGGAGCACTGGGAGCACTGGGAGCACACCGGGAGAGGGGCTGGGACGGGCTGACCCTGCACTACTCGGTACTGGGCAAACTGGGACAAACTGGGAGCACTGGGAGCGCTGGGAACACACCGGGAGAGGGGCTGGGACGGGCTGACCCTGCACTACTCGGTACTGGGCAAACTGGGACAAACTGGGACAAACTGGGAGCACTGGGAGCACACCGGGAGAGGGGCTGGGACGGGCTGACCCTGCACTACTCGGTACTGGGCAAACTGGGACAAACTGGGACAAACTGGGAGCACTGGGAGCACTGGGAGCACACCGGGAGAGGGGCTGGGACGGGCTGACCCTGCACTACTCGGTACTGGGCAAACTGGGACAAACTGGGAGCACTGGGAGCACTGGGAACACACCGGGAGAGGGGCTGGGACGGGCTGACCCTGCACTACTCGGTACTGGGACAAACTGGGACAAACTGGGACAAACTGGGAGCACTGGGAGCACTGGGAGCACACCGGGAGAGGGGCTGGGACGGGCTGACCCTGCACTACTCGGTACTGGGCAAACTGGGACAAACTGGGACAAACTGGGAGCACTGGGAACACACCGGGAGAGGGGCTGGGACGGGCTGACCCTGCACTACTCGGTACTGGGCAAACTGGGACAAACTGGGACAAACTGGGAGCACTGGGAGCACACCGGGAGAGGGGCTGGGACGGGCTGACCCTGCACTACTCGGTACTGGGCAAACTGGGACAAACTGGGAGCACTGGGAGCACACCGGGAGAGGGGCTGGGACGGGCTGACCCTGCACTACTCGATACTGGGGAAACTGGGACAAACTGGGAGCACTGGGAGCACTGGGAACACACCGGGAGAGGGGCTGGGACGGGCTGACCCTGCACTACTCGGTACTGGGCAAACTGGGACAAACTGGGAGCACTGGGAGCAAACCGGGAGAGGGGCTGGGACGGGCTGACCCTGCACTACTCGATACTGGGGAAACTGGGACAAACTGGGACAAACTGGGAGGGACTGGGAGAGGGGCTGGGACACACTGGGGTTAACTGGGGGGGCCCTGGGGACATGCACTGGTCTGTACTGGTTTATACTGGTCTATACTGCTCCGTCCCAGTCCACACTGGTTGTTATTGGTCTGTCCCAGTCCGTACCGGTTTGTACTGGTTCATACTGGTACATACTGGTGTGTTCTGGTTTATGCCAATCTGTACTGGTCCGTACTGATTCATATTGGTTTGTACTGGTTCTTACTGGTCCGTACTGGTTTATACTGGTCCATACTGGTCCATCCCAGTCCATATTGGTTTTTACTGGTCCGTACCGGTCCATACTGGTTCATACTGGTGCATACTGGTTTGTACTGGTTTATACCGATCTGTACTGGTCCGTCCCAGTCCATATTGGTTTGTACTGGTTTTTACTGGTCCACACTGGTCCGTACTGGTTTTTCCTGGTCTGTACCAGTCCATACTGGTTTGTACTGGTTTGTACTGGTTCTTACTGGTCTGTACTGGTTTATACCGGTCTGTACTGGTCCGTACCGGTCCATGTTGGTTCTTACTGGTCCATACTGGTCGGTCCCAGTCCATACTGGTTTTTCTGGTCTGTCCCAGTCCATATTGGTTTGTACTGGTTCATACTGGTGCATACTGGTCCGTACTGGTTTATACTGGTCCATATTAGTCCGTACCAGTCCATATTGATTTGTACTGGTTCTTACTGGTCCGTACTGGTTTATACCGGTCTGTACTGGTCCGTACCAGTCCGTGTTGGTTCTTACTGGTCCGTACCGGTCCATACTGGTTCTTACTGGTCCATGCTGGTCTGTACTGGTTCTTACTGGTCCGTACTGGTTTATACCAATTTGTACTGGTTCGTACCAGTCCATATTGTTTTGTACTGGTTTGTACTGGTGCATACTGGTCTGTATTGGTCTGTACTGGTCCATACTGGTCCATGTTGGTTCTTACTAGTCCATAATGGTCAGTCCCAGTCCATACTGGTTTTTACTGGTCCGTACCAGTCCATACTGGTTTGTACTGGTTTATACCGGTCTGTACTGGTCCGTACAAGTCCATACTGGTTTGTACTGGTTCGTACTGGTCTGTACTGGTCCGTACTGGTTTATACTGGTCCATATTGGTCCGTCCCAGTCCGTATTGGTTTGTACTGGTTCTTACTGGTCTGTAGTGGTTTATACCGGTCTGTACTGGTCCGTACCAGTCCATACTGGTCTGTACCGGTCCTTACTGGTCCATACTGGTTCTTACTGGTCCGTACTGGTTTATACTGGTCCATATTGGTCTGTACCAGTCCATATTGATTTGTACTGGTTCTTACTGGTCCATACTGGTCCGCACTGGTGCAGGGCACGCTGGAGGACGGGACCCCCTTCGACAGCAGCCTGAGCCGGGAGCAGCCGTTCGTGTTCTCGCTGGGGACCGGACAGGTCATCAAGGGCTGGGACCAGGGGCTGCTGGGGTGAGTGACCGCTGAGTGACCACTGACCCCTGAGTGACCCCTGAGTGACCACTGACCGCTGAGTGACCACTGAGTGACCACTGAGTGACCACTGACCCACACTGACACCCCAAACTGAGACCGGACAGGTCATCAAGGGCTGGGACCAGGGGCTGCTGGGGTGAGTGACCACTGACCCCTGAGTGACCACTGACCGCTGAGTGACCACTGAGTGACCGCTGAGTGACCCCTGAGTGACCGCTGAGTGACCACTGACCCCTGAGTGACCGCTGAGTGACCGCTGAGTGACCCCTGAGTGACCACTGACCCACACTGACCCACACCGACACCCCAGACTGGGACTGGACAGGTCATCAAGGGCTGGGACCAGGGGCTGCTGGGGTGAGTGACCACTGAGTGACCAGAGTGACCACTGACCACTGAGTGACCACTGAGTGACCGCTGAGTGACCCCTGAGTGACCACTGAGTGACCACTGACCACTGAGTGACCACTGAGTGACCACTGAGTGACCACTGAGTGACCACTGACCAGCACTGACCACTGAACTGGGAGCACTGGGGGTCACTGGGGACCCTCAAAATGGGGGAGGGGGGGAAATTCCCAAATTTTGGGGCTGGGATTTTTGGGGTGAATTCCCGGATTTTTGGGGTGAATTTTGGGATTTTGGGGCTCTGGGATTTTTTTGGGTGAATTTTGGGATTTCGGCCGCGCTGACCCCGCCCCTCCCCCCAGGATGTGCGAGGGGGAGAAGAGGAAACTGGTGATCCCCCCGGAGCTGGGTGAGACCCCGAAAATGGGGAGGGGGGGGGACCCCGAAATGGGGAGGGGGGGGGACCCCGAAATGGGGAGAGGGACCCCGAAAACCGCCCCAAAAATCGGGGGGGAAATCCCAAAAATTGGGGGAAATCCCGAAATTTGGGGGGAATCCTGGAATTTGGGGTGGGGGAGACACAAAAACTGGGGAGGGGGAGGTCCCTAAAATGGGGAGGGGACCCAAAAAATCGGGGTGGGAAAAAAACCCAAAAAAAATCCAAAAAAAACCCCAAAAAATCCCAAAAAATCCCAAAATTGGGGGGGGGGGTGACCCCAAAAAGGGCCCCAAAAATGGGGAGAATCCCAAATTTGGGGAGAATCCTGGAATTTGGGGAATCCTGAAATTTGGGGGGAATCCTGAAATTTGGGGGATCCCAAAATTTGGGGTGGGGGAGACACAAAAATTGTGGGAGGGGGAGGTCCCTAAAATGGGGGGGACCCCAAAAATCGGGGTGGGAAAAAAAACCAAAAAAAACCCAAAAAAAAACCCCCAAAAAATACAAAAAAAACCCAAAAAATCCCAAAAAATCCAAAAATTGGGGGGGTGACCCCAAAAACCGCCCCAAAAATCTGAGGGGAAATCCTGAAAATTGGGGGGAAATCCTGAAATTTGGGGGATCCCAAAATTTGGGGGGAAATCCCAAAAATTGGGGAGAATCCCGGAATTTGGGGGGTCCCAAAATTTGGGGTGGGGGAGACACAAAAATTCGGGGAGGGGGAGGGGGAAAACCCAAAAAAACCCCAAAAATTGGGGGGGGGGAGGTCCCTAAAATGGGGAGGGACCCCAAAAATCGGGGTGGGAAAAAAACCCAAAAAAGCCCAAAAAAACCCCAAAAAAATCCCAAAAAATCCCAAAAATTTGGGGTGACCCCAGAGTGACCCCAGAGTGACCCCAGAGTGACCCCACTGACCCCAGAGTGACCCCACTGACCCCACTGACCCCTGCCCATCCCCCCCCAGGCTATGGGGACCGAGGGGCCCCCCCCCAAAATCCCAGGTGAGTCCTGACCCCCCCCAGGGGGATTTGGGGGAAAATTTGGGGATTTTGGGGTTTGGGAGGGAATGGGGGGATTTTGGGGGGGCTGAGGCGATTTTTGGGGTGAATTTTTGGGATTTAGGGAGGGATTTTTGGGTGACTTTTGGGGTGAATTTTGGGTGATTTTGGGGCAAATTTCAGCCCCATTTTTGGGGTTAATTTTGGGATTTCAGGGAGGGATTTTTGAGTTAATTTTGGGTGATTTTGGGGTGAATTTCGGTGCCATTTTTGGGTTAATTTTGGGTGATTTTGGGGCGAATTTTGGTGCCATTTTTGGGGTGAATTTGGGGTGAATTTTGGGATTTCAGGGAGGGATTTTTGGGGTGAATTTTGGGGTTTCAGGAAGGGATTTTTGAGTTAATTTTGGGTGATTTTGGGGTGAATTTTGGGGTGAAGTTCAGCGCCATTTTTGGGTTAATTTTGGGGATTTAGGGAGGGATTTTTGGGGTGGATTTTTGGGATTTAGAGAGGGATTTTTGAGTTAATTTTGGGGCGAATTTTGGGTGATTTTGGGGTAATTTCAGCGCCATTTTTGGGGTGATTTTTGGGGATTTAGGGAGGAATTTTTGGGGTGAATTTTTGGGTGATTTTGGGGTTTAAGGGAGGGATTTTTGGGGTGAATTTTGGGGTTTCAGGGAGGGATTTTTGGGTTAATTTTGGGTGATTTTGGGGTGAATTTCAGTGCCATTTTTGGGGTGAATTTTGGGTTAATTTTGGGGTTTCAGGGAGGGATTTTTGGGTGATTTTGGGTTAATTTTGGGTGATTTTGGGGTGAATTTCAGCACCATTTTTGGGGTGAATTTTGGGGTGAATTTTGGGATTTAAGGGAGGGATTTTTGAGTTAATTTTGGGTGATTTTGGGGCGAATTTTGGGTGATTTTGGGGTAATTTCAGCGCCATTTTTGGGGTGAATTTTGGGTGGTTTTGGGGATTTAGGGAGGAATTTTGGGGTGAATTTTGGGTGATTTTGGGGACAGATTTCAGCGATATTTTTGGGGTGAATTTTGGGGTTTCAGGGAGGGATTTTTGGGTTAACTTTGGTTGATTTTGGGGTGAATTTCGGTGCCATTTTTGGGGTGAATTTTGGGTGATTTTGGGACAAATTTCAGCGATATTTTTGGGGTGAATTTTGGGGATTTAGGGAGGAATTTTTGGGGTGAATTTTTGGGTTAATTTTGGGATTTCAGGGAGGGATTTTGGGGCGAATTTTGGGTGATTTAGGGACAAATTTCAGCCCCATTTTTGGGGTGATTTCAGCGGGATTTGGGGGCGGATCTGGGGGTCTCAGGGGGGTTTTGGGGAGGGATTTTCGGGGTGAATTTTTGGGTTAATTTTGGGGATTTAGGGAGGGATTTTTGGGTTAATTTTGGGTGATTTTGGGTTTTCAGGGAGGGATTTTTGGGGCGAATTTTGGGTGATTTTGGGGTGAATTTCAGCCCCATTTTTGGGGTGATTTCCGCGCGATTTGGGGGCGGGTCTGGGGGACTCGGGGGTTTTGGGGTGAATTTTGGGTTAATTTTGGGGTTTCAGGGAGGGATTTTTGGGTGATTTTTAGGTGAATTTTGGGTGATTTTGGGGTAATTTCAGCCCCATTTTTGGGCTGATTTCAGCAGGATTTGGGGGCGGATTTTGGGGTCTCGGGGGGGTTTTGGGAAGGGATTTTTGGGGCGAATTTTGGGTGATTTTTGGGGTTTCAGGGAGGGATTTTTGGGTTAATTTTGGGTGATTTTGGGACAAATTTCAGCCCCATTTTTGGGCTGATTTCAGCGGGATTTTGGGGCAGATTTTGGGGTCTCGGGGGGTTTTGGGGAGGGGGTTTTGGGGTGAATTTTGGGTGATTTTGGGGCGGGTCTGGGGGTCTCGGGGGGGTTTTGGGGAGGGGGTTTCGGGGCCCTGACCCCCCCCCCGCCCCAGGGGGGGCCGTGCTGATTTTCGAGGTGGAGCTGCTGAAGATCGAGCGGCGCCCGGAGCTTTAGGGGACCCCAAAACCCCCGGAATTCACCCCAAATTCCCCCCAATCCCCCTCCCCCAATCCAGGATTTTGGGGTCCCCCCTGGTTTTTTTTTTTTTTTGTGCAGAAAACCCCAAATTTCGGGGTCAATAAAGGGTTAAACCAAAAGGATTTTCTGGATTTTTTTTTTTTTTGGGGTGAAAAACGACAAAAAAAGGGGAGGGGGCACCCCCCAAAAATGTCAAATCTGCTTTTATTAAACCCATATAAAAACAACCCCGACCCCCCCACCCCCCCCCCAATTTAAAAAAAAAAAAAAAAAAAAAAAAAAAAAAAAGCCCCAAAACCCCCCAAATTCCCCCCAAAATCCCCCCAAAACCAGTGGGGGAGGGGGGGTGATTATCGCTGCAGGGGGGGCCCCAAAAGGGGGAGGGGTCCCCAAGAAGGGGTGGGGGAGGGGCTGGGGGTCCCCCCGGGTTTTTTGGGGGGATTTCCCCGGATTTGGGGTCATTTCTTCTGGGGGGTGTTGAGTTTCTGCATCCCCCGAATCTTCTCCAGGAGATCCCCCACGAACGCCTGGGGGGGCACGGGGGGGTCAGGGCGCCCCAAAACCCCCCCGGGACCCCCAAAATCCACCCCAAAATCCTGGGGGATCCAACCCCAAAATCCCTGAAATTCCCTCCCAAAAATTCCCCCAAAATCCTCCCCAAAATCCTCCCAAAATCACAGGAATTGACCCCAAAATCTCCCCCAAAATGGGACCCCCCCACCCAAAAAAGGAACCCAGAACCCCCCAAAATTCCCCAAATTCCCAAAATCCCAAAAATTCCCCAAATCCCCAAATTGCCAAAAATCCCCAAAATTCCCAAATCCCCTCCAAACCCCCCAAAATTCCCTAAATTCCCCAAATCCCAAAAATTCCCCAAAATTTCCAAAATCCCCAAAAAACCCCCCGAGTTCCCAAATCCCCCAAAATTCCCCAAAATCACTCAAACCCCCCAAATCCCCCCAAATTCCCAAATTGCCAAAAATCCCCCCAAATCCCCAAAAATTCCCCAAGTTCCAAAATTCGCCAAATCCCCCAAAATTCTCCAAAATCACCCAAATCCCCCAAAATCCCCAAATCCCCTCAAAACCCCCCAAAATTCCCTAAATTCCCCAAAATCCCCCAAGTTCCCAAATCCCCCCAAATTCCCAAAAATCTCAAAAATTCCTCAAATTCCCAAAAATCTCCCCAAATCCCCAAAATCCCAAAAATCCGCCAAGTTCCGAAATTCACAAAATCCCCCAAAATCCCTGAACCTCCCAAATTCCCAAAAATCCCCCAAGTCCTCAAATCCCCCAAAATTCCCAAAAATCCCCGCCAAATCCCACAAGTTCCCAAATTCCCCAAATCCCCCAAAATCACTCAAATCCCCCAAATTCCCACAATCTCAAAAATCCCCCCAAAATCCCCCAAGTTCCCAAATCCCCCAAAATTCTCCAAAATCCCCCAAATCCCCCCCAAATCCCAAAATCCCCCAAAGTCCCACAAATTCCTAAAAATTCCCCAAGTTCCCAAATTCCCCAAATTCTCCAGAACCTCCCAGAAATTCCCAACACCCCCCAAAATTCCCAAAAATCCGCTAAATTCTCAAATCCTCCCAAAATCACCCAAACCCCCCAAAATTCCCCAAAAATCCCCCCAAATTCCCAAAAATCCCAAATTCCCCAAAATTCCCAAAAACCCCCCAAAATTCCCTAAATTCCCCCAAATCTGCCAAGTTCCCAAATTCCCCAAATCCCCCAAAATTCCCAAATTGCCAAAAATCTCCCCAAATTCCCCAGAACCCCCCAAATTCCAAAATCCCAAAAATCCCCCAAATCCTAAAAAACCGCCCAAATCCTTAAAATCCCCCAAATTCCCCCAAAATCACCCAAACCCCCCAAAATCCCCCAAGTTCCCAAAAATCCCAAAAATCCCAAATTCCCCCAAATTCCCCCAAATCCCCCCAGTCCGGCCCCGCTCACCTCGGTGGGTTTGTAACAGTCAACGAGGATTTCCTGGGGGCACAGCGGGGTCAGGGCTGGGGACCCCAAAACTCCCCGGGGGATTTGGGGGGGATTTGGGGATTTTTGGGGAGTTTTGGGGTTGGTTTGGGGTGAATTTGAGGTAATTTTGGGGTGATTTTAGGATTTTTGGGGTGATTTTTGGGTGAGTTTTAGGATGATTTTGGGGTAATTTTTGGGGTGATTTTTAGGATGATTTTTGGGTGAATTTGAGGTGATTTTGAGGGGGATTTTTGGGGTTTTTGGGGATTTTGGGAGGATTTTGAGTTAATTTTTAGGATGATTTATGGGTTATTTTTAGGATGATTTTTTGGTGTAATTTTTGGGATGATTTTTGGGGGATTTTGGGGTTATTTTGGGGGATTTTTTTGATTTTTGGGGTGATTTTGAGGTGATTTTGGGGTAATTTTTGGGGTTATTTCTGAGGTGATTCTGGGTTATTTTTGGGGTGATTTGGGTTTTTTTCAGGGCGGTTCAGGTGATGATTTGGGGTTATTTTTGGGGTGATTTGGGGTTTTTTTGGGTGGGTTCAGTACCTGTACGCGGGCGCTCCGCGCGCCGTCGCTCTCCATGTCCAGCAGCTCGTCCACGTCGATCTCCAGCTCCGGGATCTCCTCCTCCTGCTCCGGGACAGGGACAGGGAGAGAGAGAGAGAGACCCCCGGTCAGGGAGAGACCCCCGGAATGGGGGAGGGGGGGAACAGAGGGGTCCCGGGGCCAGTCCCGGTGTCACCCTGACCCTGCCTGTCCCCGGTTCCTGATCCAATTGCTTCCCTATTTCCATTCCCCGTTCCCTTATCCCGGTTCCTGATCCCACCCCGGTTCCCGGTGCCAGTTCCTGATCCCACTCCCAATCCCGATCTGGTTCCCGTTCCCAGTCCCATCCCCGGTTCCCGTTCCCATTCCCGTTCCCATTCCCGGTCCCGGTTCCCGATCCAATCCCCGGTTCCCGGTTCCCGTTCCCGGTACCCGGCAGTCGTAGAGCGCCGTCAGCTGCCCCAGGATCCGATCCCGATCCCGTTACCGATCCCATCCCCGGTTCCCGTTCCCGGTTCCCGTTCCCATCCCCGGTTCCCGGTACCCGGCAGTCGTAGAGCGCCGTCAGCTGCCCCAGGACCCGATCCCGTTACCGATCCCGATCCCATTCCCGTTATCAATCCCATCCCCGGTTCCCATTCCCGGTTCCGATCCCATCCCCGGTTCCCGTTCCCGTTTCCCGTTCCCGGTACCCGGCAGTCGTAGAGCGCCGTCAGCTGCCCCAGGACCCGATCCCGATCCCGTTACCGATCCCATCCCCGGTTCCCGTTACCGATCCCATTCCCATCCCCGGTTCCCGTTCCCGGTTCCCGGTCCCGGTTCCCGTTCCCAGTACCTGGCAGTCGTAGAGCGCCGTCAGCTGCCCCAGGATCCGATCCCGTTACCGATCCCATCCCCGGTTCCCGTTCCCGTTACCGATCCCATCCCCGGTTCCCGTTACCGATCCCATTCCCGGTTCCCGTTCCCGGTTCCCGTTCCCGGTACCCGGCAGTCGTAGAGCGCCGTCAGCTGCCCCAGGATCCACTCCTCCAGGTGCAGCCGCTTGCGGAGCTCCCTGCGGTCGTAGCGCACCGTGACCTTCCCGCGGCCCCGCCCCGGGCCCTCCTCGGCCGCCGCCGCCGCCGCCGCCGCCCCGGGCGCGAAGCACACGCGGGGCCCGGCCTGGGCTCCGGGGGCCCCGCCCGGGGCTGCGGGGGCGGCCGGGGGGGGCCCGGGGCCGCCGCGCGGCTCCGCCATGCCGGGACCACCGACCGGAAACGGCCACGCCCCCAACGGGGCCCCGCCCACCGGCACCGGCCACGCCCCTCCCGCGCCGCCACCGGCGCCGCTTCCGCCGCCTTTGTGTGCGGGCCACGCCCACCCCCGGGGGGGCACGCCCATAAAGGGGCGTCACAATTTGGCCACGCCCCCTCGTAGATACGATAGTGTAATTAAGCCACGCCCATTTCCGGTTCAACGGGAGGGCACGCCCCTCGGGTCACGCCTATTCATGCCCCGCCCCCTCCCATTCGCAGCCACGTTTTGGCCACGCCCCCTCCTTGGCCCCGCCTCTCCATCCCGGTCACGCCTCCCTTCTTGGCCCCGCCTATCCCATCTGGTCTCGTCCCTCCTTGACCCCGCCTTCTCCATTTGGTCCCGCCCCCTCCTTGGCCCCGCCCCCTCTTTGACCCGCCCCTCACTATACTGACCCCGCCCCCTCCTTGCCCCGCCTCTTCCTCTCCACCCCGCCCCCTCCTTGCCCCCGCCCCCTCCTTGGCCCCGCCCCCTCCTTGGCCCCGCCCCTCCCGCCATGGCGGCGCCGCTCCCGGTCCCGGACCCGGGCTCGGTCTCGGGTTCGGAGCCCGGTCCTGGTTCCGGTTCGGGCCCCGGTCCTGGTTCCGGTTCTGCCCCGGTCCCGGTCCCGGTCCCGTCCGCGCTCCCGCTGGAGCCGCCGCGCGTGCCCGAGCTGCTGGTGCGGGGCAGCAAGTTCATCCGCTGGGAGGAGGTGAGCGAACCGAACCGGACCGGGCCGAACCGAACCGGACCGGACAGAACCGAGCCGAGCCGGACCGAGCCGAGCCGGGCCGGACCGAGCCCGGCCGGACCGAGCCCCGGGACCCCCCGAACCCGATCCCGGCACCCCCGAACCGAACCGAGCCCCGAACCCCCAGAGTGACCCGGAAAGTTCCAGACGGACCCGGAACCGCCCGGGACCCCCCCGGGACCCCCCGGGACCCCCAAACCCCCCCAGACCCCCCCGTGACCCCAATTCCCGGCCTGACCCCGATTTTGGGGTCAGAATTCGGAAATTCGGAAATTCGGGAATTTGGGTCCCCTCCCCTCCCCCCCCTCCGGGACCCCCCCCCAATTTCCCCCCCGCGGTGGGGGAGGGGCTCCAGTCCCGGGGTTCCCCCTTTTTGGGGCGCGGCCCCTCCCCCACCCCGGGATTTATGGGGGGCAAAGTCCGGGGGGGAGGGGCGGGGGCGGCCCCGGGACTGGGGGGGATTTGGGGGGTCCTGGGGGGGGTTTTGGGGGGTCCCGGGGGAATTTTGGGGGGTCCGGGGGGGATTTGGGGGGTCCTGGGGGGGGTTTTGGGGGGTCCTGGGGGGGTTTTGGGGGCTTTTGGGTTTTTTGGGATTTTTTTGGGGGATTTTTGAGTTTTTTTCGGGGGAGTTTTTGGGGACCCCGGGGGATTTGGAGTTTTTTTGGGTTTTTTTTTGTTTTTTCAGGGGGGGGATTTTGGTTTTTTTTCGGGGTTTTTCTGTTTTTTTTGGGGGGTTTTGGGTTTTTCGGGGTTTTTTTTGTTTTTTCGGGGTTTTTCTGGTTTTTTTTGAGAGGGGTTTTGGGTTTTTTTGGGGGGGGTTTGGGGGTTTTTCTGTTTTTTTCGGGGGATTTTGGTTTTTTTCGGGGAGTTTTGGGTTTTTTTGGGCTTTTTGGGGATTTTTCTGATTTTTTTCGGGGGCGTTTTGGGGGGATTTTGGATTATTTGGGTTTTTTTTGGGGTTTTTCTGTTTAGTTTTCGGGGGTTTTTTGTTTTTTTGAGGGGGTTTTTTGGTTTTTTTGGGTTTTTTCTGTTTATTTTTCAGGAGGTTTCGGGTTTTTTCCGGGGGTCTTTGGGGTCTCAGTCTCTCTCTTTTTTTTCCCCCCCAGGAGCCCCCCAGCCACACCCCGGTGACGCTCAGGGTGGATCCCGACGGATTCTTCCTGTTCTGGACGGGGCCGAGCACGGTGAGACCCCAAAAATGGCCCCAAAAATACCCCAAAATTATCCCAAAAACACCCCAAAAACGGCCCCAAAATTACCCCAAAGGGACCCCAAAAACGGCCCGAAATTACCCCAAAAACGGCCCAAAACCAGCCCCAAAAACGGCTCAAAAATACCCCAAAGGGACCCCAAAAACAGCCCCAACAACGGCCCAAAGACAGCCCAAAAATTACCCCAAAGGGACCCCAAAATTACCCCAAAATGGCCCCAAAATTACTCCAAAAAAACCCGAAATGACCCCAAAAGGGATCCTGAAATCCCTCCAGAAGTGACGCCAAAATGTCCCTAAAAAAACCCCAAAATATCCCAAAAAAAACCGAAAAACCCCAAAAATGTCTTAAAAAAACCCCCAAAAATATCCCTAAAAAACCCCAAAAATGTCCCAAAAAATGTCCCCAAAAAACCCAAAAAATGTCTCAAAAAAACCCCCAGAAATGTCCCCGGAGTGACCCCAAAACTGACCCAAAAAATGTCCCAAAAATCCCCAAAAGTGACCCCAAAGTGACCCCGAAAATGGCCCCAAAATGGGCCCAAAGTGACCCTGAAAAAACCTGAAATGACCCCAAAAGGGACCCCGAAATTCCTCCAGAAGTGACCCCAAAAATGTGCAAACAATGTCCCAAAAAATGTCCCAAAAATCCCAAAAAAAAAACCCCCAAAATGTCCCTAAAAACCCCAAAAACGTCCCCAAAAAACCCCAAAAATGTCCCAAAAAATGTCCCCAAAAAGCCCAAAAAATGTCTCAAAAAAAACCCCAAAAATGTCCCCGGAGTGACCCCAAAAGTGACACCAAAAATGTCCCAAAAAATCCCCAAAAGTGACCCCAAAGTGACCCCGAAAATGGCCCCAAAATGGGCCCAAAGTGACCCCAAAAAACCCCGAAATGACCCCAAAAGGGATCCCGAAATCCCTCCAGAAGTGACCCCAAAAATGTCCCAAAAAATCCCCAAAAGTGTCCCTAAAAAACCCAAAAAAAAAACCCCAAAATTGTCCCAAAAAACCCCAAAAATGTGCCAAAAATGTCTCAAAAAAACCTGAAAAAAAACTCTAAAAATGCCCCAAAAAACCCCAAAAATGTCCCAAAGAAAACCCTCCAAAAACCCTAAAAATTTCCCCAAAAAAACCCGAAATAAGTCCCAAAAATGTCCCAAAAAAACCCCAAAAATGTCCCCGGAGTGACCCCAAAAGTGACCCCAAAAGTGTCCCCAAAATGTGACCAAAAATGCCCCAAAAATCCCCCAAAAAAACTCTAAAAATGTCCCTAAAAAACCCCAAAAAGTCCCAAAAGACCCCAAAAAACCCCAAAAATGTTCCAAAAATGTCCCCAAAAAACCAAAAAATGTCTCAAAAAAACTCCCAAAAATGTCCCCGGAGTGACCCCAAAAGTGACCCAAAAAATGTCCCAAAAGTGACCCCAAAGTGACCCCGAAAATGGGCCCAAAGTGACCCCAAAAAACCCCGAAATGACCCCAAAAGGGACCCCGAAATTCCTCCAGAAGTGACCCCAAAAGTGTCCCCAAAATGTCCCCAAAAAAAACCCAAAAATGTCCCAAAAATCCCCCAAAAAAACCCCAAAAAGTCCCAAAAAAATCCCCAAAAATGTCCCAAAAATCCCAAAAAATGTCTTAAAAAAAACCCAAAAAATATCCCTAAAAAACCCCGAAAATGGCCCCAAAAAACCCCAAAAATGTCCCTAAAAAACCCCAAAAAGTTCCCCAAAAAAACCCCAAAAATGTCCCCAAAAATGTCCCTAAAAAACCCCAAAAAGTCCCAAAAAAACCCCAAAAATGTCCCAAAAAAACCCCCAAAAATGTCCCAAAAATCCCCAAACCCCCCAAAAATGTCCCCAGAGTGACCCCAGAGTGACCCCACCCCCCCACTCCCCTCCCCCCCCCTTATCATCCCCCCCCAGCCGGAATTTGGGGCGGATTTGGGGGAATTTTGGGGCCCCTCCCCCCCCGGGCCGGATGCGGGGTCCCCTGGGAGGGGGGGGAGGGGCGGGGGGAGGGGGGGCCGCTTTTCCCACGCCCCTCCCCCACCCTGCCCCGGAAATGCCCCCGCCCCTCCCCCACCCGGAAACCGCTCCCGGTTTGGGACAAATTTGGGATCCGGGAACGAATTTTGGGGTCCCTGATCCAAATTTCGGGGTCCCTGGTCCCATTTTTTGGGTCTCTGATCCCAGTTTCGGGGTCTTGATCCCAATTTTTGGGTCCTTGATCCATTTTTGGGGTTTCTGACCCCATTTTTCGGGGTTTCTAATCCCAATTTTAGGATCCCTGATCCCGTTTTTTGGGTTTCTGATCCCATTTTTGGGATCCCTGATCCCAATTTCGGGTTCTTGATCCCGTTTTCGGGGTCCCTCATCCCATTTTTGGGGTCCCTGGTCCTATTTCAGGTTCTTGATCCCATTTTTAGGATCCCTGATCCCATTTTTGGGATCCCATATCCCATATTTTGGGTCCCTGATCCAAATTTCGGGTTCTTGATCCCATTTTTTTGGGGTCTCTGATCCCATTTTTGGGGTCCCATATCCCATTTTTTGGGGTTTCTGATCCCATTTTTTGGGTCTCTGATCCCAATTTCGGGTTCTTGATCCTGTTTTTGGTTCCCTGATCCCAATTTTGGGGTTTCTGATCCCATTTTTGGGGTTTTGATCCCAATTTTGGGTCCCTGACTCCATTTTTTGGGTCCCTGGTTCCCTTTTTGGGGTTCCTGATCCCATTTTTTGGGTCTCTGATCCCATTTTTGGGTCCCTGACCCATTTTCGGGGTCCCTGGTCCCATTTTTTGTGTCCCTGATCCCAATTTTGGGGTCCCTGATCCAGTTTTGGGGTCTCTGACCCTGTTTTTTGGGTCCATGACTCAATTTTTTGGGTTTCTGATCCCGTGTTTGGGGTCCCTGACCTGATTTCAGGGTCCCTGACCCCATTTTTTGGGGCACCTGACTCCATTTTTGCGGTTTCTGGTCCCGTTTCTTGGGTCCCTGATCCCATTTCTCAGAGTTCCTGACTCCGATTTCGGGGTCCCTGATCCATTCTTGGGGTCCCTGACCTGATTTCGGGGTCCCTGATCCCATTTTGGGATCCCTGATCCATTTTCAGGGTGCCTGATCCCATTTTTTGGGGTCCCAGATCCCCTTTTTGAGGTCCCTGACTCCATTTTTTTGGGTCCCTGATCCCATTTCGGGGTCCCTGTTCCCATTTTGGGGTCCCTGATCCCCTTTTTGAGGTCCCATATCCCATTTTTTGGGGTCTCTGCCCCATTTTTTGGGTCCCTGACTCCATTTTTGAGGTCCCTGATCCCATTTTGGGATCCCATATCCCATTTTTGGGTCCCTGGTCCCATTTTCGGGGTCCCATATCCCAATTTCGGGTTTTCTGATCCATTTTGGGATCCCATATCCCATTTTTGGGGTCCCTGACCCAATTTGGGGTCCCTGATCCCATTTTTTTGGGGTCCCTGATCCGTTTTTGGGGTCCCACAGGAGGTGGAGCTCGTGGACATCCTCAGCATCCGCGACACCCGGACCGGGCGCTTCGCCCGCGCGCCCAAGGTGGGGCCGGACCGGGGGGGCTGGGGGGGGCTGGGGGGGCCTGGGGGGGTCTGGGGTCTCTGATCCCGATTTGGGGCAGTTTGACCCCGTTTTGGGGGGGTTTGACCCCGTTTTGGGGGGGTTGGAGCTCGTTTTGGGGGGTCTGGGTCCGTTTTTGTTGTTTTTTGGCCCCTTCCTGGGTGGTTCTGGGCCCGGTTCCGATGGTTCTGGCACAGTTTGGGGTCTGTGGCCGCAGGACCCCGGAAAGGGGGGGGCTCTGGGCGGTTCTGGGTCCGTTTTGGGGGGTTCTGATTCCAATTTGGGTGGCTCTGGTCCTATTCTGGGCGGTTCTGAACCCGTTTCTGTTGGTTCTGATCCCATTTCTGTTGGTTCTGACCCGTTTTTGCTGGTTCTGGTTCATTTTTCCTGGTTCTGACCCATTTCTCCTGGTTCTGACCCGTTTCTGATGGTTCTGACCCGTGTTTGCCGGTTCTGATCCCATTTTGGGTCACTCTGACCCCGTTTCTCCTGGTTCTGGTCCGTTTTTGCCGGTTCTGACCCCGTTTCTGTTGGTCCTGACCCGTTTTTGCTGGTTCTGGTCCCTTTTCTGTTGGTTCTGACCCCGTTTCTGTTGTCTCTGATCCATTTCTCCTGGTTCTGATCGCATTTCTCCTGGTTCTGGTCCGTTTTTGCTGGTCCTGACCCCGTTTTTGCCGGTTGTGATCCTGTTTCTGTTGGTTCTGATCCCATTTCTCCTGGTCCTGACCCATTTCTTCTGGTTCTAACCCATTTTTCCTGGTTCTGACCCTGTTTCTCCTGGTTCTGATCCCATTTCTGTTGGTTCTGCCCCTGTTTCTCCCGGTTCTGACCCTGTTTCTCCCGGTCCTGACCCGTTTTTTCCCGGTCCTGGTCCCATATCTCGTGGTCCTGACCCGTTTCTCCCGGTCCTGACCCGTTTTTTGCCGGTCCTGACCCGTTTTTTCCCGGTTCTAACCCGTTTCTGCCGGTCCTGACCCGTTTTTTCCCGGTTCTGGTCCCATTTCTGTGGGTTCTAACCCGCTTCTCCCGGTCCTGACCCGTTTTTTTCCCGGTTCTAACCTGTTTCTCCCGGTCCTGACCCGTTTTTTCCCGGTCCTGACCCCGTTTTTTCTGGTTCTGACCCTATTTCTGCCGGTCCTGACCCGTTTTTTGCCGGTTCTGGTCCCATATCTCGTGGTCCTGACCCGTTTTTTCCCGGTCCTGACCCGTTTTTTCCCGGTTCTGGTCCCATATCTCCTGGTCCTGACCCGTTTTTTCCCGGTCCTGACCCGTTTTTTCCCGGTTCTGGTCCCATATCTCGTGGTCCTGACCCGTTTCTCCCGGTTCTGACCCGTTTTTTCCCGGTTCTGGTCCCATTTCTGTGGGTTCTAACCCGTTTTTTCCCGGTCCTGACCCGTTTTTTCCCGGTTCTGGTCCCCGTGGGCAGGACCCCCGCACGCGGGACGCGCTGGGCTTTGGTCACCCCGGGGGTCCCGACCCCCAGCGCCTGCTGACCGTGGTGCACGGCCCCGACCTCGTCACCCTCGGCTTCCTCAACCTGCTGGCCGTGCAGGACGGGGAGGCCAAGGTGGGATGGGGGCTGGGGGGGTTTGGGGGGGATTTTGGGGGCAATTTTGGGGGGATTTGGGGGGTTTGGGGGGTATTTTGGGGGGTCTGGGGGCGGTTTGGGGGGGATCTGGGGGGAATTTAGGGGGTCTGGGTGGGATTTGGGGAGATTTTGGGGGGTTTTGGGAGGTTTAGGGGGTATTTTGGGGGGTCTGGGGGTGATTTTGGGGAGATTTTGGGGCGATTTTGGGAGGTTTGGGGGGATTTGGGGGGTTTGGGGGGTATTTTGGGGGGTCTGGGGGCGGTTTGGGGGAGATTTGGGGTTGTTTGGGCACTCTGGGGGTGATTTTGGGGGGTCTGGGGGAAGTTTGGGGGAGATTTGGGGAGATTTTGGGAGATTTTGGGGGGTCTGGGTGCGGTTTGGGGGAGAGATATGGTATTGTTTGGGTGCTCTGGGGGTGATTTTGGGGAGATTTTGGGGGGATTTCGGGAGATTTTGGGGCTCTGGGGGTGGTTTGGAGGGGATTTGGGGTTGTTTGGGCACTCTGAGGGTGATTTTGGGGGAATTTTGGGGGGTCTGGGGGTGGTTTGGGGAGATTTTGGGGGTCTAGCCGTGGTTTTGGGGAGATTTTTGGGAGATTTTGGGGGGTCTGGGGGCAGTTTGGGGGGATTTTGGGGATTTTGGGCGCTCTGGGGGTGATTTTGTGGTGATTTTTGGGAGATACTGGGGGGATTTGGGGGAATTTTGGGGGGTCTGGGCATGGTTTTGGGGGGATTTGGGGGTCTAGGTGTGGTTTTGGGGGGATTTTTGGGAGATTTTGGGGCTCTGGGGGTGGTTTGGGGGGACTTGGGGTTGTTTGGGTGCTCTGAGGGTGATTTTGTGACGATTTTGGGGAGGTTTGGGGGGCTCTGGGGTTGGTTTTTGGGGTTTTAGGGGTTGATTTGGGGGGTCTAGACCCCATTTTTGGGTGGTTTTGAGGCTTTTGGAGCCCCTGAGGGTGATTTTGGGGTGCCCAGTTTGGGGGCTTGGGAGGGGTCAGGGGCTGCAGGGGTGCTGGGGGGTTTGGGGTGGTTTTGGGGTGGTTTTGGGTGGTTTTTTGGGGTAGATTTTGGGGTTTCCAGGTGCCCAATTCTGCTGTTTCAGGTGTGGGCAGAGGAGCTGTTCCGGCTGGCCACGAACATCCTGGCGCGGAACGCGTCGCGCAACACGCAGCTGAGGAAGGCGTGGGTACCCAAAAACGGGCAAAGTCACCCCAAAAACGGGCAAAGTCACCCCAAAAACGGGCAAAATCACCCCAAAATTGGCCAAAGTCACCCCAAAAACGGGCAAAATCACCCCAAAATTGGCCAAAGTCACCCCAAAAACGGGCAAAGTCACCCCAGAAACGGGCAAAGTCACCCCAAAAACGGGCAAAATCACCCCAAAAAAGGCCTGAAAATATCCCTCAAATCCCCCCCAAAATCACCCCGAAATCACCCCCAAATCATCCCTGAAATCACCCCAGAAACAACCCAAAATCACCCCCAAAATAATCTGGGATCAGCCCAAAACCAGCCAAAAATCACCCCAGAAACAGCCCAAAATCACCCCAAAATCATCCCTGAAATCACCCCCAAAACAACCTGAAAATATGCCTGAAAGGACCCCAAAACCAGCCCGGGATCACCCCAAAAACATCCCTGAAATCACCCCCAAATCATCCCCGAAATCACCCCAAAAACGGCCAAAGTCACCCCCAAAAAGGCCTGAGATCACCCCTGAAATCACCCAAAAATCATCCCTGAAATCACCCCAGAAACAGCCCAAAATCACCCCAAAAATAACCTGGGATCAGCCCAAAACCAGCCAAAAATCACCCCCAAACCAACCTGAAATCACCCAAAAATCATCCCTGAAAGGACCCCAAAACCAGCCCAGAATCACCCCAAGAACAGCCCGGGATCACCCCAAAAACATCCCTGAAAGGACCCCAGAAATAGCCTAAAATCACCCCAGAGACAACCTGAAAACATCCCTGAAAGGACCCCAAAATCACCCCAAAATCACCCAAAAATCATCCCTGAAAGGATCCCAGAAACAGCCCAGAATCCCCCCAAAAACTCCACAAAATCCCTCCCAAAATCCTCCCCCAAGTCGGCCCCAAATCCCACAAAAATCTCCCCAAAAATCCCCCCCAAAATTGTCCCAGTGATCACTCCAAAATCACCTCAAAACTCCCCAAAAATTCCCCAAAATTTCCCCAAAATTCCCCTCAAATCTCCTCAGAATCCCCCAAAAAATGACCCCAAAATCCCCTGAAATCTGCCCAAAATCCTCACCCAAAATCACCCAAAAATTCCCCTGAAATGGCCCCAAAATCCCAAAAATCGCTCCCAAAATGCCCCAAACCCCCCGGATTTTTGAGCCCCCCAAATTTTGGGATCCCCCGGATTTTTGGGACCCCCCCCAGATTTTTGGGACCCCCCAAATTTTGGGATTTCCCCCAAATTTCCCTCCAGGCACACCAAGCTGACGCTGCAGCTCAACTCGGACGGGCGGATCCCGGTCAAGAAGTGAGAAAACCCAAAACTTTTTTGGATTTTTTTGTTTTTCCCCTAAAATAAATCCCCCAAATTTCAAGTTTTGAGGGAGTTTTCCCCAGAATTTTGTTGTTTTTTTGGTTTTTGGCAGCATCCTGAAAATGTTCTCGGCTGACAAGAAGAGGGCGGAGACGGCGCTGGAGTCGTGCGGGCTGGGCTGCGGACGGGTGGGCGCCCCAGAAACACAAAAAAATCCCAAAAAAATCCCAAAAAAAACCCAAAAAAACCCAAAATCCCAGAATTGGGCACCCCAAAAACCAAAAAAAACCAACCCCAAAATCCCTAAAACCCCAAAACTGGGGACCCAAAAAACCCCAATATTGGGGACCCCAAAAACCCCAAAAAACCCCAAATCCCCAAACTGGGCACCCCAGAAACCCTAAAAACCCCAAAACTCCAAAACTGGGGATTCCAAGAACCACAAAATCCCAAAACTGGGGACCCCAGAAACTCCAAAAACCCCAAAATCCCCAGACCCCAAAATTGGGGACCCAAAACCCCAAAAACCCCCAAATTGGGCACCCCAAAATCCCCAAAAACCCAAAAATCCCAAAATTGAGGACTCCAAAAAACCCCAAAACCCCAAAACTGGGCACCCCAAAAACCCCAAAATCCCCTAAATCAGGGACCTAAAAAACCCCAAAAACCCAAAATCACAAAACTGGGGACCCCAAAAACCCCAAAACCCCAAAATTGGGGACCCCAAAAAACCCTAAAAACCTCAAAATCAGGGACCCCAAAACCCCAAAACTGGGGACTCCAAAAACCCCAAAACTCCCAAAACCCCAAAATTGGGGACCCAAAACCCCAAAAACCGAAAAATCCCAAAATTGGGGACCCCGAAAACCCCAAAATCCCCAAATCCCAAAATCAGGGACCCCAAAAACCCCAAAATCCCAAAACTGGAGACCCTAAAAACCCCAAAATTGGGGACCCAAAAATCCCAAAATTTGGGATCCCAAAACCCCCAAAACCCCAAAACTTGGGACCCCAAAAAACCCCAAAAACCCCAAAATTGGGGACCCCGAAATCCCAAAACCCCAAAAACCCCAAAATTTGGGATCCCAAAATTCCCAAAAACCCAAAAATCACAAAACTGGGGACCCCAAAAACCCCCAAAAATCCTCAAAATTGGGACCCCAAAAATCTGGGAGGGTCTGGGGGCATTTTTTGGGATTCCTGAGGTGACTTTTGGGGTTTTTGTGGGTGTGTTGGGGTGATTTTGGGGGGTTTTGGGGTGTTTTTTGGGGGGTTTTGGGGGTGTTTCCGGGTGATTTTTGGGGTGATTTTTGGGGTGACTTTGGGTGTTTTTGGGGTGATTTTTGGGGTGTGTTTTCGGGTGATTTTTGGGGTGACTTTGGGTGTTTTTGGGGTCCCCAGGGCGCCGCCATCCCCCCGGAGCTTTTCCCCTTCGAGACTTTCTGGTGCTTCCTGAACAAACTCTGCCTGAGACCCGAGCTGGACAAGATCCTGCTGGAGATGTGAGCCCAAAATCCCCCAAATTCACCCAGAAATCACCCCAAAAATCCCCCAAATTCACCCCAAAAACCACCCAGAAATCACCCAAAAATCACCCCAAAATCACCCAAAAATCCCCCAAATTCACCCCCAAAACCACCCAGAAATCACCCCAAAAATCACCCCAATTCACCTCAAATTCACCCCAAAAATCACCCAGAAATCACCCCAAATTCACCCCAAAAATCACCCAGAAATCACCCCAAAAATCCCCAAATTCACCCCAAAAATCACCCTGAAATCACCTGAAATATCACCTCAAAAATCCCCCAAAATCCCCCCAAAAATCACCCAAAAATCACCCCAAAAATCACCCCAAAATCACCTCAAAAATCCCCAAATTCACCCCAAAAATAACCCAAAAATCACGCCAAAAATCACCCAAAATCACCCCAAAAATCACCCTGAAATCACCTGAAATACCACCTCAAAAATCCCCCAAAATCACCCTAAAAATCACCCAGAAATCACCCAAAAATCACCCAAATTCACCCCAAAAATCACCCAAAAATCATCCAGAAATCACCTCAAAATCACCCCAAAAATCCCCAAAATCACCCCCAAAACTCTGCCTGAGACCCAAGCTGGACAAGATCCTGCTGGAGCCCAAAATTCCCAAAATTTTGGGGTGGTTTCTGTTCTCTTTCTGATTTGAGAATTTTTGGGTGTTTATTTTTGTTTTTTGTGCTGTTCCCTCTCTCATTTTTGGGTTTTTTTTGGGTTTTTTTCCAGTGGGGCCGCAGGAAAGCCGAATGTGAGCCGGGAGCAGCTCCAGGATTTGGGGATTTTGGGGATTTCTGTATTTTTAGTTTTTTGGTGTCCTGTTCTCTCTGATTTTATTTTATTTTGTTTTATTTTTCAGTGGGGCAGCAGGAAAGCCGTACGTGACTCGGGAGCAGCTCCAGGATTTGGGGATTTTGGGGATTTCTGTATTTTTAGTTTTTTGGTGTCCCATTCTCTCTGATTTGGTTTTATTTTGTTTTATTTTTCAGTGGAGCTGCAGGAAAGCCGTACGTGACTCGGGAGCAGCTCCAGGATTTGGGGATTTTGGGGATTTCTGTATTTTTGGTTTTTTGGTGTCCCATTCTCTCTGATTTTGTTTTATTTTGTTATTTTTTCCCCAGTGGGGCCGCAGGAAAGCCGTACGTGACTCGGGAGCAGCTCCAGGATTTGGGGATTTTTTATTTTTTGGGTGTTTTCTGTCCCATTTTCTCTCTGATTTTGTTTTATTTTGTTTTATTTTGTTTTATTTCCCCAGTGGAGCCGCAGGAAAGCCGTACGTGACTCGGGAGCAGCTCCGCGATTTCATCAACTCGCGGCAGCGCGACCCGCGGCTCAACGAGGTTCTGTTCCCCCCGCTGGGGCCCGAGGGGGCCCAGGCCCTGATCGACAAATACGAACCGAACAGAACCTTCAGGGAGAAGGGTGAGGGCTTTGGGGGCAATTCCGGGGGTTTTGGGGTAAGTTTGGGGCTCCTGTTCTCACCATGGGGCCTGAGGGCGCGACCAGGCCTTGATCCAGAAATACGAACCAAAGAGGAACTTCAGGAAAGGGGTGAGGGGGTTTGGGGTGATTACAGGGATTTGGGGTGATTTTGGGGCCATTGGGATGATTTGGGGTGGTTCTGGGGCCATTGGGGTGGTTTGTGGTGAATTTGGGTGGTTTCTGGGTGTTTTTGGGGCTCCTGTTCCACCACCAGGGCCTGAGGGCAGGACCAGGCCTTGATCAGGAAATACAAACAAAACAGAATCTTCAGAGAGAGGGGGAGGGTATTTGGGGTGATTGCAAGAATCTGGGGTGGTTTTGGGTGGTTTTGGGGTGGTTTGTGGTGAATTTGGGTGGGTTTTGGGTGTTTTTGGGGCTCCTGTTCCACCACCGGGGCCTGAGGGCGGGACCAGGCCTCGATCGGGAAATGTGAACCAAACAGGAGAGAGGGGTGAGGGGATTTGGGGTGATTGCAGGGGTTTGGGGTGGTTTTGGAGTGGTTTTGGGGTCATTGGGGTGGTTTTGTGGTGAATTTGGGTGGATTTTGGGTGTTTTTGGGGCTCCTGTTCCGCCACCGGGGCCTGAGGGTGCAACCAGGCCTTGATTGGGAAATATGAACCAAACAGAATCTACGGAGAGTTGGGTGAGGGGATTTGGGGTGATTACAGGGATTTGGGGTGGTTTGGGGGTCATTTGGGTGATTTTGGGTGGTTTTGGGGTGGTTTGTGGTGTTTTTGTGGTAAATTTGGGGCTCCTGTGCTCACCACGGGGCCTGAGGGTGCGACCAGGCCTTGATCCGGAAATACGAACAAAACAGAACCTTTAGAGGGAGGGGTGAGGGGATTTGGGGTGATTGCAGGGGTTTGGGGTGATTTTGGGGTCATTTGGGTGATTTTGGGTGGTTTTGGGGTGGTTTGTGGTGAATTTGGGTGGTTTTGGGGCTCCTGTGCTCACCACGGGGCCTGAGGGCGGGACCAGGCCTCGATTGGGAAATACAAACAAAACAGAACCTACAGAGAGGGGGATGAGGGGAATTGGGGTGATTACAGGGGTTTGGGGTGGTTTTGAGTGGTTTTGGGGTGATTATGGGTTAATTCTGCGTTGATTTTGGGGTTAATTTTGGGTTTTTTGGCAGGCCAGCTGTCCCTGGAGGGGTTAATTGGTTCTGGGTTAATTCTGGGTTGATTTTGGGGTTAATTTTGGGTTTTTTCGTCAGGCCAGCTGTCCCTGGAGGCGTTCATTGATTCTGGGGCGATTCTGGCTGAATTTTTGGGTTAATTTTGGGGTTAATTTTGTGGTTTTTTGGTCAGGCCAGCTGTCCCTGGAGGGGTTCATTGATTCTGGGTGAATTTTTGGGTTAATTTTTGGTTAATTTGGGGTGGTTTTGGGGTTTTTTTTGGCAGGCCAGCTGTCCCTGGAGGGGTTCATTGGTTCTGGGATGATTCTGGGGTGATTCTGGGTGAATTTTTGGGTGTTTTTAGGTTAATTTTGGGTTAATTTTGTGTTTTTTGGTCAGGCCAGCTGTCCCTGGAGGGGTTCATTGATTCTGGGTGAATTTTTGGGTTAATTCTGGGTGTTTTTGGGGTTTTTTTTGGCAGGCCAGCTGTCCCTGGAGGGGTTCATTGGTTCTGAGTTAATTTTGGGTTGATTTTGTGGTTTTTTTGTGTTTTTTGGGGCAGGCCAGCTGTCCCTGGAGGGGTTCATTGATTCTGGATGAATTTTTGGGTTAATTTTGGGTTAATTTTGTGTTTTTTGGCAGGCCAGCTGTCCCTGGAGGGGTTCATTGGTTCTGAGTTAATTTTGGGTTGATTTTGGGGTTAATTTTGTGTTTTTTGGCAGGCCAGCTGTCCCTGGAGGGGTTCTGGCGCTACCTGGGCGGGGACGAGAACGGGATCGTCCCCCCCGAGACGCTGGGGCTGCACCAGGACATGACCCAGCCCCTGAGCAGCTACTTCATCAACTCCTCCCACAACACCTACCTGACAGGTAAAAACCCCAAAAAAACCCCAAAAACTTCATCAACTCCTCCCACAACACCTACCTGACAGGTAAAAACCCCAAAAACTGCGCCCCAAAAACCCCAAAAACCCCAAAAACTGCACCCCAAAAACCCCAAAACCTTCATCAACTCCTCCCACAACACCTACCTGACAGGTAACCCCAAAAACTGCACCTCAAAAAATGCCATGGGGCAAAAACCCCGAAAATCCACCCCAAAGAACATCCAAAAAAACCAAAAAACCCCAAAACTGCACCCCAAAAACCCCAAAGGGAAAAAACCCTGAACATCCACCCCAATGAACACCCAAAAAACCCAAAAAACCCCATGGGGCAAAAACCCCAAACATTCACCCTGGTAAATGCTCAAACTGCACCCCAAAAACCCCCAAAACTACACCTCAAAAAAAACCCAAAGGAAAAAACCCCAAAAATCCACCCCAATGGATACTGAAACTGCAGAAAAACTGCAAAAAAACCTCCAAAACCCCAAAAACTGCACCCAAAAAAACCTCAAAGGGAAAAAACCCCCAAAAATCCACCCCAATAAACACCCAAACTGCAAAAAAAACCCCAAAAAAAACCCCAAAATCTGCGCCCCAAAAGCCCCAAAAACTTCATCAACTCCTCCCACAACACCTACCTGACAGGTAACCCCAAAATCTGCACCCCAAAAAAACCCCATGGGGTAAAACCCCCAAAAATCCACCCCAATGAACACCAAACTGCAAAAAAATCCAAAAAAACCCCAAAATCTGCACCCCAAAAACCCCAAACCCGACCCCAAGCTCCGAGGGTCTCTGGGTGGGGTTTGGGGTTGAGATCTGGGGAGGTTTTGGGGTTTTTGGTGTTTCTCTGCTCTTGCTGTAACTGTGGGTGTTTTTATAGGATTTTTGAGGCTGCTGAGCTGTTTTTCGGGTGTTTTGGGGGTTTTTGGAGTTCCTGAGCTGTTTGTAGGATATTTTTGGGGTTTTTGGGGTTTGTTTTTGGGGTTTTTGGGGTTTTTGGGGTTCCTGAGCTGTTTTTTGGGGGGGTTTGGGGTTCCTGCTGTAACTGTGGATGTTTTAATGGGGTTTTTGGGGTTTGTTATTGGGGTGTTTTTGGGGTTTTTGGGATTTCTCTGTTCCTGCTGTAACTGTGGATGTTTTTATGGGATTTTTGGGGTTCCTGAGCTGTTTTTAGGGTATTTTTTGGGGTTTTTGGGGTTCCTGAGCTGATTTTTGGGTTTTTTGGGGGGTTTTTGGGGTTCCTGCTGTTCCCATGGGTGGTTCTGTGGGGTTTTTTGGGTTTGTTTTTGGGTTTTTTGGGGTTCCTGAGCTGTTTTTAGGATATTTTTGGGGTTTTTGGGGTTCCTGCTGCAACTGTGGATGTTTCTGTGGGGTTTTGGGGCTCCTGAGCTGTTTTTTTGGGGTGTTTTTGGGGTTTTTGGAGTTCCTGCCGTTCCCATGGGTGGTTCTGTGGGGTTTTTGGGGTGTTTTTGGGGTTTTTGGAGTTCCTGAGCTGTTTGTAGGATATTTTTGGGGTTTTTGGTGTTTCTCTGTTTCTGCTGTAACTGTGGGTGTTTTTATGGGGTTTTTGGGGTTCCTGAGCTGTTTTTTGGATATTTTTGGGGTTTTTGGGGTTCCTGCTGTTCCCTGGGTGGTTCTGTGGGGTTTTTGGAGTTTTGGAGGTTTTTGGGTTTTTGGGGTTCCTGAGCTGTTTTTTGGGATGTTTTTGGGGTTTTTGGGGTTTGTGGGGTTCCTGCTGTACCCATGGATGTTTTATGGGATTTTTGGGGTTCCTGAGCTGTTTTTTTGGGTAGGTTTTGCGGTTTTTGGGATTTCTCTGTTCCTGCTGTAACTGTGGGTGTTTTTATGGGATTTTTGGGGTTCCTGAGCTGTTTTTGGGATAATTTTGGGGTTTTGGGGGTTCCTGCCATTCCCATGGGTGGTTCTGTGGGGTTTTTGAGGTTTGTTTTGGGGTTTTTGGGGTTTTTGGGGTTCCTGAGCTGATTTTTGGGGTGTTTTTGGGGTTTTTGGGGTTTGTGGGGTTCCTGCTGTAACTGTGGATGTTTCTATGGGGTTTTTGGGGTTCCTGAGCAGTATTTTAGGATATTTTATGGGGTTTTTCCCAGCTGGACAGCTGGCAGGGCCCTCCTCGGCAGAGATGTACCGCCAGGTGCTGCTCTGCGGGTTTGGGGTTTGTGGGGTTCCTGCTGTAACTGTGGATATTTTTATGGGGTTTTTGGGGTCCCTGAGCTGTTTTTTAGGATGTTTTAGGATATTTTATGGGGTTTTTCCCAGCTGGACAGCTGGCAGGCCCCTCCTCGGCAGAGATGTACCGCCAGGTGCTGCTCTGCGGGTGTGGGGTTTGTTTTGGGGTTTTTGGGGTTTTTGGGGTTCCTGCCGTTCCCATGGATGTTTCTGTGGGGTTTTTGGGGTTTTTGGGGTCACTGAGCTCATTTTTAGGATATTTTGGGGTTTTTTTGGCAGCTGGACAGCTGGCAGGGCCCTCCTCCGCAGAGATGTACCGCCAGGTGCTGCTCTGCGGGTTTGGGGTTTGTTTTGGGGTTTTTGGGGTTCCTGCTGTAACTGTGGATATTTTTATGGGGTTTTTAGGATGTTTTTGGGGTTCCTGCCTTTCCCATGGATGTTTCTGTGGGATTTTTGAGCCTCCTGAGCTGTTTTTTGGGGTGTTTTTGGGACTTTGGGGTTCCTGAGCAGTTTTTTTGGGGAGGTTTTGGGGTTTTTGGGGTTCCTGAGCTGTTTTTTGGGATGTTTTTGGGGTTTTGGGGGTTTCTCTGTTCCTGCCGTTCCCATGGATGTTTCTGTGGGGTTTTTGGGGTCCCTGAGCTCATTTTTAGGATATTTTTGGGGTTTTTTTCACAGCTGGACAGCTGGCAGGGCCCTCCTCGGCAGAGATGTACCGCCAGGTGCTGCTCTGCGGGTTTGGGGTTCCTGCTGTAACTGTGGATGTTTCTGTGGGGATTTTGGGGTTCCTGAGCTCATTTTTAGGATGTTTTTGGGGTTTTTTTGGCAGCGGGACAGCTGGCAGGCCCCTCCTCCGCAGAGATGTACCGCCAGGTGCTGCTCTGCGGGTTTGGGGTTTGTGGGGTTCCTGCTGTACCCATGGATGTTTCTATGGGGTTTTTGGGGTCCCTGAGCTCATTTTTAGGATGTTTTTGGGATGTTTTTCTCAGCGGGGCAGCTGGCAGGCCCCTCCTCCGCCGAGATGTACCGCCAGGTGCTGCTCTGCGGCTGCCGCTGCGTCGAGCTCGACTGCTGGCAGGGCCGGGCCCCCGAGGAGGAGCCGCTGGTGACGCACGGCTTCACCATGACCACCGAGATCCCCTTCAAGGTGACCCCAGAACTGACCCCAAAATGGACCCTAAACCCCTAAACCCACCCCAGAACCTGCCCTGACCCCACAGAGCCAGCACAACCCAGCAAACCCCACAGGAATCCCCAAACCCCACAGAAACCCCATAAAAACCTCTCCATGACCACCGAGATCCCCTTCAAGGTGACCCCAAAACTGACCCCAAAACCCCTAAACCAACCTAAAACCCACCCCAGAACCTGCCCTGACCCCACAGAGCCAACCCCACCCAGCAAACCCCACAGGAATCCCCAAAACCTCACTGTGACCACCGAGATCCCCTTCAAGGTGACCCCAAATCCCACCCCAAAACCCCTAAACCAACCTAAAACCAACCCCAGAACCTGCCCTGACCCCACAGAGCCAACACAGCCCCACAGAACCAGAGCAAACCCCACAGGAATCCCCAAACCCCACAGAAACCCCATAAAAACCTCACCGAGATCCCCTTCAAGGTGACCCCAAATCCCACCCCAAAACCCCTAAACCAACCCAAAACCGACCCCAAAACCTGCCCTGACCCCACAGAGCCAACCCCACCCAGCAAATCCCACAGGAATCCCCAAATCCTACAGAAATCCTATAAAAATCTGACCATGACCACCGAGATCCCCTTCAAGGTGACCCCAAAACCCACCCCAAAACTGACCAGGGACCCCAAAACCGACCCCAAAACCGACCCCAAAACCCCTAAACCAACCTAAAACCGACCCCAGAACCTGCCCTGACCCCACAGAGCCAACAGAGCCCAGCAAACCCCACAGGAATCCCCAAATCCTACAGAAATCCCATAAAAACCTCACCATGACCACCGAGATCCCCTTCAAGGTGACCCCAAATCCCACCCCAAAATGGACCCTAAACCCCTAAACCGACCCCAGAACCTGCCCTGACCCCACAGAGCCAACCCCACCCAGCAAATCCCACACAAACCCCATAAAAACCTCACCATGACCACCGAGATCCCCTTCAGGGTGACCCTAAAACTGACCCCAAAACCCCTAAACCAACCCCAAACCGACCCCAAAACCGACCCCAAAACCCCACAGAGCCAACAGAACCCAGCAAACCCCACAGAAACCCCAAAAACCTCACCATGACCACCGAGATCCCCTTCAAGGTGACCCCAAATCCCACCCCAAAACCCCTAAACCAACCCCAGACCGACCCCAAAACCCCACAGAGCCAACACAACCCAGACAAACCGTACAGGAATTCCCAAATCCCACAGAAATCCCATAAAAACCTCACCATGAGCACCGAGATCCCCTTCAAGGTGACCCCAAATCTCGCCCCAAAACCTGACCAGGGACCCCAAAACCGACCCCAAACCGACCCCAAAACCCCACAGAGCCAACACAACCCAGCAAACCCCACAGAAATCCCCAAAAACCTCACCGAGATCCCCTTCAAGGTGACCCCAAAACCCACCCCAAAACCACACAGGGACCCCAAAACTGACCCCAAAATGGACCCTAAACCCCTAAACCGACCCCAGAACCTGCCCTGACCCCACAGAGCCAACCCCACCCAGCAAATCCCACAGAAACCCCATAAAAACCTCACCATGACCACCGAGATCCCCTTCAAGGTGACCCCAAATCCCACCCCAAAACCACACAGGGACCCCCAAACCGACCCCAAAATGGACCCTAAAACCCCACAGAACCTGCCCCGACCCCACAGAACCAACAGAACCCAACAAACCCCACAGAAACCCCATAGAAACCTCACTGTGACCACCGAGATCCCCTTCAAGGTGACCCCAAAACCCACCCCAAAATGGACCCTCAACCCCAAAACCGACCCCAGAACCTGCCCTGACCCCACAGAGCCAACAGAGCCCAGCAAACCCCACAGAAATCCCATAAAAACCTCACCATGACCACCGAGATCCCCTTCAAGGTGACCCCAAATCCCACCCCAAAACCCACCCAGGGACCCCAAACCCGACCCCAAACCGACCCCAAAACCCCTAAACCAACCCAAAACCGACCCCACACTGACCCCAGAACCTGCCCTGATCCCACAGAGCCAACAGAACCCAAACAAACCCCACAGGAATCCCCAGATCCCACAGAAATCCCATAAAAACCTCACCGAGATCCCCTTCAAGGTGACCCCAAAACTGACCCCAAACTGACCCCACATTGACCCTGACCCAGACCCCAAAGAAATCCCTGACCCTCCCCCAGCCTCTTTTGGGGTCCCAGGTTTGGGGTTTGTGCTTTGGGGTCCCTGGGTGGTTTTGGTGAGTTTTGGGGTTGGGGTCTTGGGGTCGGTTTGGGGTTTTTTGGGTCAATCTTTGGGGTCAGTTTCTGGGATTTTGGGGTCAGTTTTGGGGTCAGTTTTTGGGGTCAGTTTCTGGGATTTTGGGGTCAGTTTTAGGGTCAGTTTTTGGGGTCAGTTTCTGGGATTTTGGGGTCAGTTTTTGGGGTCAGTTTTGGGGTCAGTTTTGGGGTCAGTTTTTGGGGTTTTGGGGTCAGTTTTGGGGTCAGTTTTAGGGTCAGTTTAGGGTCAGTTTTTGGGGTCAGTTTCTGGGATTTTGGGGTCAGTTTTTGGGGTTTTTTGGGTCAATCTTTGGGGTCAGTTTCTGGGATTTTGGGGTCAGTTTTGGGGTCAGTTTTTGGTGGTTTTTGGTGGTTTTGGGGTCAGTTTGTGTCCCTGACCCCCCCGTTGCAGGAGGTGATCGAGGCCATCGCCGAAAGCGCCTTCAAGACGTCGCCGTTCCCGGTGATCCTGAGCTTCGAGAACCACGTGGACTCGTGAGACAAAACCCAAAAACCCCAAAAACAGAGAAACCCTAAATACCAAAAACCCAAACCCCAAAAACCCCAAAAACCCAAACACCCAAAATTCCAAAATCCCAAAAAACACAGAAACCCCAAATCCCAGAAACCCCAAAAACCCAAACACCCAAAAACCCAAAATCCCAAAAACCCAAAAACACAGAAACCCAAAAACCCCAAAATCCAGAAACCCAAACACCCAAACACCCAAAAACCCCAAACCTCAAAATCCCAAAAATCCAAAACCACAGAAACCCCAAAAACCCAGAAATCCCAAAAACACAGAAACCAAAATCCCAAAAATCCAGGAACCCAGAAACCCAAATCCCAAAACCACAGAAACCCAAAACCCAAAAACCCAGAAACCCCAAAAACCCCAAAAACCCAGAAACCCCAAAACCTGAAAAACACAAAAACCCCAAAAACCCAAAACCCCAAATCCCAAAAACCCGAAAAACCCAAAACCCCAAAATCCCAGAAACCCAAAAACACAGAAACCCCAAAATCCCAAAAATCCAGAAACCCCAAAAACCCAAATCCAAAAATCCCAAAATCCCAAAAACCCAGAAACCCAAACCCAGAAACCCAAAAACCCCAAAATCCCAAAAACCCAAAAACACAGAAACCCCAAATCCCACAAACACAAAACCCCCAAAACTCTGACCCAGTTTCTGGGGTTTTTGGGGCAGTTTTGGGTCAATTTTTGGGGTTTCCATGAGGGATTTTGGGGTTCCCGCTCCCCAGGGCCTGGCAGCAGATTTGGGGTCAGTTTTGGGGTCAGTTTTGGGGTCAGATTTGGGGTTTTTGGGGTTCCCAATCTGTGTTTTTGGGGTCCAGGGCCCGTCAGCAGATTTGGGGTCAGTTTTGGGGTCACTTTTTGGGTTTTGGGGTCAGTTTTGGGGTCACTTTTTGGTGTTTTTGTGTCCCAGGGCCCGGCAGCAGATTTGGGGTCAGTTCTGGGGTTTTGGGGTCAGTTTTGGGGTCAGTTTTGGGGATTTTGGGGTTCCCATTCTGTATTTTTTGGGGTCCCAGGGCCCGTCAGCAGATTTGGGGTCAGTTCTGGGGTCAGTTTTGGGGTCAGTTTTTGGGTTTTTTTGTGTCCCAGGGCCCGCCAGCAGTGTTAGGGTCAGTTTTGGGGTCAGTTCTGGGGATTTTGGGGTTCCCATTCTGTATTTTTTGGGATCCCAGGGCCCGCCAGCAGTGCTGGGGTCAGATTTGGGGTTTTTGGGGTCACTTTTTGTGTTTTTTTGGGGTCCAGGGCCCGTCAGCAGATTTGGGGTCAGTTTTGGGGTCACTTTTTGTGTTTTTTTTGGGATCCCAGGGCCCACCAGCAGTGCTGGGGTCAGTTCTGGGGTCAGTTTTTGGGTTTTGGGGTCAGTTTTGGGGTCACTTTTTGCTGTTTTTTGGGGTTCAGGGCCCGCCAGCAGTGTTGGGGTCAGTTTTTGGGTTTTGGGGTTGTTTTTGGGGTCAGTTTTTGTGTTTTTTTGGGGTCCCAGGGCCCGCCAGCAGATTTGGGGTCAGTTTTGGGTTTTGGGGTCAGTTTTGGGGTTCCCATTCTGTGTTTTTTGGGGTCCCAGGGCCCGCCAGCAGTGTTGGGGTCAGATTTTGGGGTTTTTGGGGTCAGTTCTGGGGATTTTGGGGTCACTTTTTGTATTTTTTTGTGTCCCAGGGCCCGCCAGCAGTTCTGGGGTCAGTTCTGGGGTCAGTTTTGGGGTTTTTGGGGTCGTTTTTGGGGTTCCCATATTTGTTTTTGTGTCCCAGGGCCCGCCAGCAGTGCTGGGGTCAGTTTTTGGGTCAGATTTGGGGATTTTGGGGTCACTTTTTGTGTTTTTTGGGGTCCCAGGGCCCGTCAGCAGTGTTGGGACCAATTTTGGGGTTTTAGGGGTCGGTTTTGGGGTCAGTTTTTGGTGTTTTTTTTGTCCCAGGGCCCGCCAGCAGTGTTGGGGTCAGTGCTGGGGTCAGTTTTTGGGTTTTGGGGTCAGTTTTTGCTGTTTTTTGTGTCCCAGGGCCCGCCAGCAGTTCTGGGGTCAGTTTTTGGGTTTTTGGGATTGTTTTTGGGGTCAGTTTTGGGGTTTTGTGTCCCAGGGCCCGTCAGCAGTGCTGGGTCAGTTCTGGGGTTTTTGGGGTCAGTTTTGGGGTTCCCATATTTGTTTTTGTGTCCCAGGGCCCGCCAGCAGTGCTGGGGTCAGTTTTGGGGTCAGTTCTGGGGATTTTGGGGTCACTTTTTGGTGTTTTTTTGGGGTTCAGGGCCCGCCAGCAGTGCTGGGTCAGTTCTGGGGTCAGTTCTGGGGATTTTGGGGTCACTTTTTGCTGTTTTTTTTGGGCTCCCAGGGCCCGTCAGCAGTGCTGGGGTCAGTTCTGGGATCAGTTTTGGGGTTTTTGGGGTCAGTTTTGGTCCATTTTTCCTGTATTTTTTTGTCCCAGGGCCCGCCAGCAGATTTGGGGTCAGTTTTTGGGTTTTGGGGTTGTTTTTGGGGTCACTTTTTGTGTTTTTTGTCCCAGGGCCCGCCAGCAGGCCAAGATGGCCGAGTACTGCCGGAGCCTCCTCGGGGCCGCGCTGGTGACGGAGCCGCTGCCCAAATTCCCGGTGGGGACCGGGGGGAAAATCGGGGGAATTCAGGGGAATTCGGGGAAATTTGGGGAATTGGGGGATTTGGGGATTTGGGGGAAGTCTGGGGGGTTTGGGGTCTGGGGGTTTGGGGGAATTCTGAGTGATTTTGGGGGCATTTTTGGTGATTTTGGGGTTGATTTTTGGGGTTGATTTTGGGGTGGTTTGGGGTTTATTTTGGGTTCCTTTTTGGTTTTTTTGGCACTGCTGGAGCCGGGGCTTCGGGGTGATTTATTTTGCTTTGATTTTTGGGGGTGATTTTTGGGTTTATTTTGGGTTTTTTTGGCACAGCTGGTGCTGGGGTTTTGGGGTGATTTTGGGGCAGTTTTAGGGTGATTTTTGGGTTGATTTTTTGGGTTAATTTTGGGGTTTATTTTGTGTTCATTTTTGGGTTTTTTGTTGCAGCTGAAGCCGGGGGTTTGGGGTGATTTTTGGGTTGATTTTTGGGGTTAATTTTGGGTTTATTTTGGGTTCATTTTTGGGAGTTTTGGCACAGCTGGGGCCGGGGTTTTGGGGTGATTTTGGTGTTAATTTTGGGGTTTGTTTTGGGTTCATTTTTGGGTTTTTTGTTGCAGCTGGAGCCGGGGATTTGGGTTGGTTTTGGGGCGGTTTTGGGGTTTATTTTGGGTTGATTTGGGGTCCATTTTCAGTGATTTTGGCACAGCTGGGGCCAGGGTTTTGGGGTGATTTTTGGGCTGATTTTGGGGTTAATTTTGGGATTTATTTTGGGTTCATTTTTGGGTTTTTTGTTGCAGCTGGAGCCGGGGTTTTGGGGTGATTTTGAGGCAGTTTTAGGGTGATTTTTGGGTTGATTTTCGGTTGATTTTGGTTTTTTGTCACAGCTGGAGCCCGGGGTTTGGGGCGGTTTTGGGGTTAATTTTGGGGTTTATTTTTGGGTTGATTTTGGGTTAATTTTGGGTTGATTTTGGTTTTTTTTTGGACACAGCTGGAGCCCGGGGTTTGGGGTGATTTTTGGGGTTAATTTTGGGTTTATTTTGGGTTTATTTTGGGTCCATTTTTGTTTTTTTTGTCACAGCTGGAGCCGGGGGTTTGGGGTTAATTTTGGGTTAATTTTGGAGTTTATTTTTGGGTTTATTTTGGGTTAATTTTGGGTTGATTTTTGGTTTTTTTGGACACAGCTGGAGCCGGGGGTTTGGGTTGGTTTTGGGGCAGTTTTAGGGTGATTTTTGGGTTGATTTTTGGTTGATTTTGGTTTTTTTGTCACAGCTGGAGCCCAGGGTGTGGGGTGATTTTTGGGGTGGTTTTGGGGCGGTTTTGGGTTAATTTTGGGTCCATTTTTGGGTTTTTTGTCACAGCTGGAGCCCGGGGTTTAGGGGTGATTTTGGGGCAGTTTTGGGGTGATTTTTGGGTTGATTTTTGGTTGATTTCGGGTTTTTTGTGCAGCTGGAGCCCGGGGTGCCCCTGCCCAGCCCCCAGGACCTGCTGGGCCGGATCCTCATCAAGAACAAAAAACGGCGCCCGGGGGGGGGCCCCGGCCCGCCCCAGAAACAGCGGTGAGGCACCTAAAAATATCCCCTAAAACACCCCAAAATAACCCCAAAAATAACCCCAAAATATCACAAAATAACCCCAAAAATCACCCCAGAAACAGCGGTGAGGCACCCCAGAAACACCCCAAAAATAACCCCAAATCACCCCAAAATCACCCCTAAAACACCCCAAAAATAACCCTAAAACCACCCAGAAATAACCCCAAAAATAACCCCAAAATATCCCAAAAACACCCCAAAAATCACCCAGAAATAACGCCAAAATAACCCCAAAAACAGCGGTAAGGCACCCAAAAAATAACCCCTAAAGCACCCCAAAATAACCCCAAAATACCCCAAAAATCACCCTAAAATATCCCTAAAATTACCCCAAAAACAGCGGTGAGGCACCCCAAAAATAACCCCAAAAATAACCCCAAAACCACCCCCAAAATATCCCAAAAATAACCACAAAAACACCCCAAAATAACCCCAAAAATCACCCCAAAAACATCCCAAGAATCACCCAGAAATATCCCCAAAATAACCCCAAAACCAGTGGTAAGGCACCCAAAAACACCCCCAAAATCACCCCAAAAATCACCCCAAAACCACCCCAAAATATCCCAAAAACACCCAAAAATAACCCAAAAACCACCCCAAAAACATCCCCAAAATATCCCAAATCACCCCAAAAATACCCCCAAAATATCCCAAAATAACCCCAAAAACAGTGGTAAGGCACCCCAGAAACACCCCAAAATATCACAAAAATCACCCCAAAAACAGCCCCAAAAACACCCAAAATAACCCCAAAATATCCCAAAAATCACCCCAAAATAACCCCAAAAATACCCCAAAGTTAATCCAAAATCACCCCAAAAATACCCTGAAAATAACCCCAAAAATAACTCCTAAAACACCCCCAAAAACACCCAAAAGTAACCCCAAAACACCTCAAAAATCACCCCAAAATATCCCCGAAATATCCCAAAACCACCCCAAAAACAGCAGTAAAGACACCCCAAAATCCCCCTGAAAACCCCAAAATTGGGGTTGATTTGGGAGTTTTGGGGTTTTCTGGGGTGGTTTTGGGTGATTTTGGGGTTTTTTGGGTGATTTTGCATTTTTTGGGGGTTTTTTGGGGGTGGTTTAGGGTGATTTTGGGTTCTTTGGGGTGGTTGTGGGATGATTTTGGGGTGATTTTGGGGGTTTTTTGGGAGTTTTTTGGGGTTTTTTGGGTGATTTTGGAGTTTTTTGGTGATTTTTGTGGTGATTTTGGGTGATTTTGGGGTTTTTTGGATTTTTTTGGTGTGATTTTGGCGTGGTTTTGGGGTGATTTGGGGATTTTTTGGTGACTTTGGGGTTTTTTGGGGTTTTTTTGGGGTGGTTTTGGGTTTTTTTTGGGGTGATTTTGGGGTTTTTGGTGATTTTTGGGGTGTTTTTTGTTGATTTTGGGGTTTTTTGGGGTGTTTTTTGGGTTTTTATGGGTTTTTTTCTGGGTGATTTTGGGTTTTTTGGTGATTTTTGGGGTTTTTTTGGGGTGATTTGGGGGTTTTGGGGTGATTTTGGGGTGTTTTTTGTTGATTTTGGGTTTTTTTGGTGATTTTTTTGGCCCCCAGAGCGCGAGGCCGACAGCGAGGAGGAGGAGGAGGAGGAGCCCCCGGAGATGAAGAAACCGACGACCGACGAGGTTCGGGGATTTGGGATTTTTGGGGGATTTTGGGGGATTTTGGGGGATTTTGGGGGATTTTGGGGTTCCTCATTTCGGATTTTGGGGATTTTGGGGTTCCCCAGTTTCAGTTTTTGGGGTTTTGGGGTTTTTTTGGGGTTCCTCATTTCGGATTTTGGGTTTTTTTTGGTGTTCCCTGTGTCAGTTTTTGGGTGATTTTGGGTTTTTTTTGGGTTCCTCATTTCGGTTTTTGCGGTTTTTTGGGTATTTTGGGATTCCCAGTTTCGGTTTTTGGGGTTTTTTGTGGTTCCCCATTTTGGTTTTCTGGGTTTTTTGGGGGGTTCCTCATTTCGGTTTTCAGGGTTTTTGGGGTTTTGGGGTTCCCCATTTCAGTTTTTGGGTATTTTGGGATTCCCCATTTCGGTTTTGGGGGTTTTTGGGGTTTTTTGGGGTTCCCAGTTTCAGTTTTTGGCTATTTTGGGGTTTCCCATTTCGGTTTTTGAGGTTTTTGGGGTTCCAAATTTCAGTTTTCAGGGCTTTTGGGGTTTTTTTGGGGTCCCCATTGCAGTTTTTTGGGTATTCTGGGGTTCCCCGTGTCAGTTTTCAGGGTTTTTGGGTTTTTTTTGGGTCCCCATGTCAGTTTATGGGGTTTTTGGGGTTCCCCATTTCAGCTTTTTGGGATTTTTGGGTAATTTGGGGATCCCCATTTTGGTTTTTGGGGTTTTTTTGGGGTTCCTCATTTTGGTTTTTGGGTATTTTGGGTTTTTTTGGTTTTTTTGGGTCCCCATCTCAGTTCTTGGGTTTTTTTGGGTCCCCATTTCAGTTTTTTGGGGTTCCCCGTGTCAGTTTTTTAGGTTTTTTGGTTTTTTTTTGGGTCCCCATCCCAGTGTTTGGGTTTTTTTGGGTCCCCATGTCAGTTTTTGGGTTTTTTGGGGTCCCCATTTTGGGTTTTTGGGGTTTTTTGGGTCCCCATCCCAGTTCTTGGGGTTTTTTGGGGTCCCCATTTCAGTTTTTGGGGTTTTTTGGGTATTTTGGGGTTCCCTGTGTCACTTTTGGGGTTTTTGGGCGCAGGGCACGGCGGGCAGCGAGGTCACGGCCACCGAGGCCATGTCCAGCCTGGTCACCTACGTGGAGCCGGTCAAGTTCAGAACGTTCCAGAACGCCCAGAGTGAGCGGGGGGGAAATTTGGGGAGGGGGATTTGGGGGGTCTGGGGGGGATTTTGGGGTAATTCTGGGGATTTGGGGTAATTCTGGGTTCGTTTGGGGGCGTTGGAGCTGATTTTGGGTGGATTTTTGGAGTTTTGGGTGAATTTTGGGGTGAATTTTGAGTATTTTGGGACTGATTTGGGGTGAATTTCAGAGTTTTTGTGGCTGATTTTGGGGTGAATTTTGTGGCTGATTTTGGGGATTTTGGGGCTGATTTGGGGTGAATTTTGGGCTGAATTTTGGGGATTTTGGGGCTGATTTTGGGGAAAATTTTGGGGTGAACTTTGGGGATTTTGGGATGAATTTTGGGGCTGACTTGGGGAGAATTTTGGGGCTGATTTTGGGGTGAATTTTTGGGTGAATTTTGGTGATTTTGGGGCTGATTTGGGGATGAATGTTGGGGATTTTGTGGCTGATTTTGGGGTGAATTTTGGGGTGAATTTTGGGTCGAATTTTGCGGATTTTGGGTGAATTTTTGGGCTGATTTTGGGTGAATTTTGGGGTGAATTTCTGGGTTTTTGGGGCTGATTTGGGGATGAATGTTGGGGCTGATTTTGGGGTTTTTGGGGCTGATTTAGGGTGAATTTTTAAGCTGAATTTTGGGGCGGATTTGGGGTGAATTTTGGGGCTGATTTGGGGTGAATTTTTGGGCTGATTTTGGGGATTTTGGGGCTGATTTGGGGGTGAATGTTGGGGTGAACTTTGGGATCAATTTTGGAGATTTTGGGGTGAATTTTTGGGGTGAATTTCGGTGATTTTGTGGCTGATTTGGGCTGAATTTTGGGCTGATTTGGGCTGAATTTTGGGGTGAATTTCATGGATTTTGTGGCTGATTTTGGGTTGAATTTTGTGGCTGATTTTGTGGATTTTGAGGCTGATTTGGGGTGAATTTTGGGGATTTTTGGGGCTGATTTTGGGGCTGATTTTGGGGTGAATTTTTGGGTGAATTTCTGGGTTTTTGGGGCTGATTTTGGGGTGAATTTTTGGGTGAATTTCTGGGTTTTTGGGGCTGATTTTGGGGTGAATTTTTGGGTGAATTTCTGGGTTTTTGGGGCTGATTTGGGGATGAATTTTTGGGGCTGATTTTGTGGATTTTGGGGTGAATTTGGGTTGAATTTTGGGGTGAATTTGGGTGATTTTGTGCCCCCAGAGCGGAACAGGAGCTTCGAGATGTCGTCGTTCGTGGAGACCAAAGGGCTGGAGCAGCTCACCAAGAGCCCCCTGGAGTTCGTCGAGTATCCCTGGCCGGGGTTTGGGGGGGATTTGGGGGAATTTGGGGGGATTTTGGGGCGCCCAGGTGTGCCCAGGTGAGCCCAGGTGAGCCCAGGTGAGCCCAGGTGTGCCCAGGTGAGCCCAGGTACAACAAGCGCCAGCTGAGCTGGGTGTGAGCGCGGTGGGTTTGGGATTTTGGGTGAATTTTGGAGTGGATTTGGGGTTTTTTGGGGTGGATTTTGGGGTTTTTGGGGTGCCCAGGTGAGCCCAGGTGAGCCCAGGTACAACAAGTACCAGCTGAGCCAGGTGTGAGCGCGGTGGGATTGGGTTTTTGGGGTGGGTTTGGGTGGATTTTTGGGTGAATTTTGGGTGGATTTTGGGGTTTTTGGTCACTCAGGTGAGCCCAGGTGAGCCCAGGTACAACAAGCACCAGCTGAGCCGGGGGTGAGCGTGGTGGGTTTGGGATTTTGGGTGAATTTTGGGGGGATTTTGGGGTGGATTTGGGTTGGATTTTGGGTGGATTTTGGGGTTTTTGGGGCACCCAGGTGAGCCCAGGTGTGCCCAGGTGAGCCCAGGTACAACAAGCGCCAGCTGAGCCAGGTGTGAGCACGGTGGGTTTGGGATTTTGGGGTGGATTTGGGTTGGATTTTGGGTGGATTTTGGGGTGGATTTGGGGCAGTTTTGGTTACTCAGGTGTGCCCAGGTGAGGCCTTGACGCCCAGGTACAACAAGCGCCAGTTGAGCCGGGTGTGAGCGCGGTGGGTTTGGGATTTTGGGGTTTTGGGGTGGATTTTGGGGTTTTTTGGGGTGCCCAGGTGTGCCCAGGTGAGCCCAGGTGAGGCCTTGACGCCCAGGTACAACAAGCGCCAGCTGAGCCGCGTGTGAGTGCGGTGGGTTTGGGATTTGGGGTGAATTTTGGGGTGGATTTTGGGGTTTTTTGGGGGTGGATTTTGGGGTTTTTTGGGTGCCCAGATGTGCCCAGGTGTGCCCAGGTGAGGCCTTGACGCGCAGGTACAACAAGCGGCAGCTGAGCCGGGTGTGAGCAGGGTGGGTTTGGGATTTTGGGTGGATTTTGGGATGGATTTTGGGCAGTTTTGGTCACTCAGGTGTGCCCAGGTGTGCCCAGGTGAGGCCTTGACGCCCAGGTACAACAAGCGGCAGCTGAGCCGCGTTTACCCCAAGGGGACGCGCGTGGACTCGTCCAACTTCCACCCCCAGCTCTTCTGGAACGCCGGCGTGCAGATGGCGGCGCTCAACTTCCAGAGCGCAGGTGGGCACACCTGGGACACACCTGGGACACCTGGGGACAGCTGGGACACACCTGGGGACAGCTGGGACACCTGGGACACCTGGGGACAGCTGGGGACACCTGGGACACCTGGGGACAGCTGGGGACACCTGGGGTCACACCTGGGACACCTGGGACACACCTGGGGACACCTGGGGAGAGCTGGGGACAGCTGGGGACACACCTGGGCACACCTGGGGACAGCTGGGGATACCTGGGGGCACCTGGGGACAGCTGGGGACAGCTGGGACAGCTGGGGACACACCTGGGACACCTGGGGACACACCTGGGGACAGCTGGGGACAGCTGGGACACACCTGGGGATGTCTGGGGACACACCTGGGGAGAGCTGGGACACACCTGGGGACACACCTGGGGACACCTGGGGACACACCTGGGGACACCTGGGGACAGCTGGGGACACCTGGGGATACCTGGACACACCTGGGACACACCTGGGGATACCTGGACACACCTGGGACACACCTGGGGATACCTGGGGACAGCTAGGGACACTGGGGAGACCTGGGGACATCTGGGGACACCTGGGGAGAGCTGGGACACACCTGGGGACAGCTGGGGACACCTGGGGTCACACCTGGGGACACCTGGGGATGCCTGGGGATGCCTGGGGACAGCTGGGGACAGCTGGGACACACCTGGGGCACACCTGTCCCTGTCTCACCTGTCTCACCTGTCCATCTCTCACCTGTCCATTTCTCACCTCTCACCTGTGCACGTCTCACCTGTCCCAGACGTGCCCCTGCAGCTGAACCTGGGGCTGTCCCTCTCTCACCTGTCCCTTACCTGTCTCACCTGTCCATCTCTCACCTGTCTCACCTGTCTCACCTGTCCTAGACGTGCCCCTGCAGCTGAACCTGGGGCTGTCCAATCTCACCTGTCCCTTACCTCTCTCACCTGTCTCACCTGTCTCACCTGTCCCTTACCTGTCCCACCTGTCCCAGACGTGCCCCTGCAGCTGAACCTGGGGCTGTGCCTGTCTCACCTGTCCATATCTCACCTGTCCATCTCTCACCTGTCTCACCTGTCCTAGACGTGCCCCTGCAGCTGAACCTGGGGCTGTCCCTTTGTCCCTGTCTCACCTGTCCATATCTCACCTGTCCCAGACGTGCCCCTGCAGCTGAACCTGGGGCTGTCACTGTGTCACCTGTCACACCTGTCTCACCTGTCACACCTGTCTCACCTGTCTCACCTGTCCCTCACCTGTCCCTTACCTGTCTCTCTCACCTGTCCCAGACGTGCCCCTGCAGCTGAACCTGGGGCTGTCCCTTTGTCCCTGTCTCACCTGTCCATATCTCACCTGTCAGACGTGCCCCTGCAGCTGAACCTGGGGCTGTCCATGTCTCACCTGTCTCACCTGTCTCACCTGTCCCTGTCTCACCTGTCCATGTCTCACCTGTTCCTGTCTCACCTGTCCCAGACGTGCCCCTGCAGCTGAACCTGGGGCTGTCCCTGTCTCACCTGTCCCTTACCTGTCTCACCTGTCCATCTCTCACCTGTCTCACCTGTCTCACCTGTCCCTTACCTGTCCCACCTGTCCCAGACGTGCCCCTGCAGCTGAACCTGGGGCTGTCCCTTTGTCCCTGTCTCACCTGTCCATATCTCACCTGTCCCAGACGTGCCCCTGCAGCTGAACCTGGGGCTGTCCAATCTCACCTGTGTCACCTGTCTCACCTGTCCCTTACCTGTCTCACCTGTCCCAGACGTGCCCCTGCAGCTGAACCTGGGGCTCTTCGAGGCCAACGCCGGCTCCGGGTTCCTGCTCAAGCCGGAGCCGCTGCGGCGCCGCGACAAAACCTTCGACCCGTTCGTGGAGGGGCGGCTGGACGGGATCGTGGCCAACGCCCTGAGCGTGCAGGTGAGGGAAACACACCTGGGGAACCTGAAACACACCTGGGGAACCCAAAAACACCTAAAAAACCACCCCAAAAACACCAAAAACTGCCCCAAAAAAACCCCAAAACCTTCGACCCGTTCGTGGAGGGGCGGCTGGACGGGATCGTGGCCAACGCCCTGAGCGTGCAGGTGAGCCAGAAACACACCTGGGGACACAAAAACACACCTGGGGAACCTGAAACACACCTGGGGACACAAAAACACCCGAAAAAACACCCCAAAAACACCAAACCCCAAAAAAACCACCCCAAAACCACCAAAACACACCTGGGGACCCAAAACCACCAAAATACCACCCCAAAACCACACCTGGAGAACCCAAAACCACCAAAACCACACCTGGGGAACTGAGAGCACACCTGGGGAACTCAAAAACACCCGAAAAAACACACCAAAACCACCCCAAAAACCACCCCAAAACCACTCAAACACACCTGGGGATCCTCCAACACACCTGGGGAACCCAAAAACCCCAAACTGGCCCCAGAACCCCAGACTGGTTTTGGGTTTTGGGGTCACACACTCAGATTTTGGGGTTGTTTTGGGGGTTTTTGGGGTTTTTGGGTGCCTGGGTTCAGAT
This sequence comes from Catharus ustulatus, assembly GCF_009819885.2. Lineage (NCBI taxonomy): Eukaryota > Metazoa > Chordata > Aves > Passeriformes > Turdidae > Catharus > Catharus ustulatus. The sequence continues at coordinate 2,753,739 of NC_046252.1, forward strand.
TCTGGGGTTTTTGGGGTCCCAGGTTCAGATTTTGGGGATTTTTGGGGTCCCAGGCTCAGATTTTGGGGTGGTTTTTGGGGTTCCCAGGTTCAGATTTTGGGGTGAATTTGGCTGTTTTTGGGTCCCCAGGTGCTCTCAGGACAGTTCCTGACCGACCGGCGCTGCGGGGTGTTCGTGGAGCTGGGGGTGGGGTTTGGGGCGGGGTTTGGGGTTTTTGGGGTCACACACTCAGATTTTGGGGTTTTTGGGGTCCCAGGTTCCGATTTTTGGGGTGATTTTTGGGGTTTTTGGGGTCCCAGGTTCACATTTTGGGGTCACACACTCAGATTTTGGGGTGATTTTTGGGGTTTTTGGGTCCCCAGGTTCTCTCAGGACAGTTCCTCACCGACCGGCGCTGCGGGGTGTTCGTGGAGCTGAGGGCGGGGTTCGGGGCGGGGTTTGGGGTTTTTGGGGTCACACACTCAGATTTTGGGGTTTTTGGGGTCAGACACTCACATTTTGGGGTGATTTTCGGGATTTTTGGGACCCCAGGTGCTCTCGGGGCAGTTCCTGACCGACCGGCGCTGCGGGGTGTTCGTGGAGCTCGGGGCGGGGTTCAGGGCGGGGTTTGGGGTTTTTGGGGTCACACACTCAGATTTTGGGGTTTTTGGGGTCCCAGGCTCAGATTTTGGGGTGATTTTTGGGGATTTTTGGGGTTCCCAGGTGCTGTCAGGACAGTTCCTGACCGACCGGCGCTGCGGGGTGTTCGTGGAGCTCGGGGCGGGGTTCGGGGCAGGGTTTGGGGCGGGGTTTGGGGTTTTTGGGGTTTTTGGGGTCCCAGGATCAGATTTTGGGGTTTTTGGGGTCCCAGGTTCAGATTTTTGGGGTGATTTTTGGGATTTTTGGGTCCCCAGGTGCTCTCGGGGCAGTTCCTGACCGACAGGCGCTGCGGGGTGTTCGTGGAGCTGGGGGCGGGGTTTGGGGTCCCAGGTTCAGATTTTGGGGTTTTTGGGGTCCCAGGTTCAGATTTTGGGGTGATTTTGGGGTGATTTTTGGGGTTTTTGGGTCCCCAGGTTCTCTCAGGACAGTTCCTCACCGACAGGCGCTGCGGGGTGTTCGTGGAGCTGGGGGCGGGGTTCGGGGCGGGGTTTGGGGTTTTTGGGGTTTTTGGGGTCACACACTCAGATTTTGGGGTGATTTTTGGGGTTTTTGGGTCCCCAGGTGCTGTCAGGACAGTTCCTCACCGACCGGCGCTGCGGGGTGTTCGTGGAGCTGGGGGCGGGGTTTGGGGTCCCAGGCTCAGATTTTGGGGTTTTTGGGGTCCCAGGTTCAGATTTTGGGGTGATTTTTGGGGTTTTTGGGTCCCCAGGTGCTGTCGGGGCAGTTCCTCACCGACCGGCGCTGCGGGGTGTTCGTGGAGCTCAGGGCGGGGTTTGGGGCGGGGTTTGGGGTTTTTGGGGTTTTTGGGGTCCCAGGTTCAGATTTTGGGGTTTTTGGGGTCCCAGGTTCCGATTTTTGGGGTGATTTTGGTGATTTTTGGGTCCCCAGGTGCTGTCGGGGCAGTTCCTGACCGACCGGCGCTGCGGGGTGTTCGTGGAGCTGGGGGCGGGGTTTGGGGCGGGGTTTGGGGTTTTTGGGGTTTTTGGGGTCCCAGGTTCACATTTTGGGGTGATTTTTGGGGTTTTTGGGTCCCAGGTGCTCTCAGGACAGTTCCTGACCGACCGGCGCTGCGGGGTGTTCGTGGAGCTGGGGGCGGGGTTTGGGGCGGGGTTTGGGGTTTTTGGGGTTTTTGGGGTCCCAGGTTCACATTTTGGGGTGATTTTGGGGTTTTTGGGGTCCCAGGTTCACATTTTGGGGTGATTTTGGGGTGATTTTTGGGATTTTTGGGGTTCTCAGGTTCTCTCAGGACAGTTCCTCACCGACCGGCGCTGCGGGGTGTTCGTGGAGCTCGGGGCGGGGATTGGGGCAGGGTTTGGGGTTTTTGGGGTCACACACTCAGATTTTGGGGTGATTTTTGGGATTTTTTGGGTCCCCAGGTGCTCTCGGGGCAGTTCCTCACCGACCGGCGCTGCGGGGTGTTCGTGGAGCTCGGGGCGGGGTTTGGGGCAGGGTTTGGGGTTTTTGGGGTTTTTGGGGTTTTTGGGGTGCCAGGCTCAGATTTTGGGGTGATTTTGGGGTGAATTTGGCTGTTTTTGGGTCCCCAGGTGCTCTCGGGGCAGTTCCTGACCGACAGGCGCTGCGGGGTGTTCGTGGAGCTCGGGGTGGGGTTTGGGGTTTTTGGGGTCCCAGGATCAGATTTTGGGGTGATTTTTGGGGTTTTTGGGTCCCCAGGTGCTCTCGGGGCAGTTCCTCACCGACCGGCGCTGCGGGGTGTTCGTGGAGCTCGAGCTCTTCGGGCTCCCCGTGGACACGCGGCGCCGGCTCCGCACCCGCACGAGCCAGGGGAACGCGTTCAACGCGGTGTGGGACGAGGAGCCCCTGGAGCTGGGACGGGTGACTGGGGGGACTGGGGGGACTGGGACGGGTAACTGGGGGGGACTGGGGGGGACTGGGACGGGTGACTGGGGGGGACTGGGGGGGACTGGGAGGGACTGGGACAGAGCTGGGACGGGTAACTGGGAAAACTGGGGGGACTGGGGGGGACTGGGGGGGAATGGGGGGACTGGGGGGGACTGGGGGGGACTGGGATGGAGCTGGGACGGGTAACTGGGGGGAATGGGAGGGACTGGGACGGGTAACTGGGGGGACTGGGGGGCACTGGGACGGGTAACTGGGGGGACTGGGGGGACTGGGATGGACTGGGAGGGGACTGGGAGGGACTGGGAGGGACTGGGAGGGGAATGGGATGGAGCTGGGACGGGTAACTGGGGGGACTGGGGGGGAATGGGGGGGACTGGGACAGAGCTGGGACGGGTAACTGGGGGGACTGGGGGGGACTGGGGGGAGCTGGGAGGGACTGGGATGGACTGGGACGGGTAACTGAGGGCACTGGGGGGACTGGGAGGGACTGGGGAGGACTGGGAGGGACTGGGCACACCTGTCTCACCTGTCCGTATCTCACCTGTCTCTCCCCTGTCTCACCTGTCCATATCTTACCTGTTCTACCTGCGTCTCACCTGTCTCACTGTCCCACCTGTCCATGTCTCACCTCTCTCCCCTGTCTCTCTCACCTGTCTCACCTGTTCCTGTCTGACCTGTCTCACCTGTCTCACCTGTGTCACTGTCTCACCTGTCTCACCTGTCCCATTTGTCTCTCACCTGTCTCACCTGTCCATATTTCACCTGTCTCACCTGTCTCCCCTCTCTCACCTGTCTCCCCTGTCCCTGTCTCACCTGTCCCACACTTGTCCCACCTGTCTCACCTGTCTCTGTCTCTGCTCTCTCACCTGTCTCACCTGTCTTCCCTGTCTCTCTCACCTGTCTCTCACCTGTCTCACCTGTCCCATTTGTCTCTCACCTGTCCCACCTGTCTCACCTGTCCCATTTGTCTCTCACCTGTCTCACCTCTCACCTGTCTCACCTGTCCATATCTCACCTGTCTCACCTGTCTCACCTGTCCCTGTCTCACCTGTGCCCCCTGTCTCTCTCACCTATGTCTCACCTGTCCTACCTGTCCATATCTCACCTGTCTCCCCTGTCTCTCTCACCTGTCTCTCCCCTGTCCCACCTGTGTCTCACCTGTCTCACCTGTCCTTGTCTCACCTCTCCCGTCTTACCTGTCCGTATCTCAGCTGTCTCTCTCATCTGTGTCTCACCTGTGTCTCTCCCCTGTCTCTCACCTGTCTCACCTGTCTCTCACCTGTCCCATTTATCCCACACCTGTCTCACCTGTCTCACCTGTCCATCTCTCACCTGTCCATCTCTCCCCTGTCTCACCTGTCCATATCTCACCTGTCTCACCTGTCCATATCTCACCTCTCTCACCTGTCCATCCCTCATCTGTCCCTGTCTCACCTGTCCCACCTGTATCTCACGTGTCTCACCTGTCTCTCACCTGTCTCACCTGTCTCTCACCTGTCTCTTCCCTGTCTCTCTCTCCTGTCTCACCTGTCTCACCTGTCCATATCTCACCTGTCTTCCCTTTCTCACCTCTCCCATCTCACCTGTCTCTCACTTGTCCCACACCTGTCTCACTGTCTCACCTGTGTCTCACCTGTCTCCCCTGTCTCACCTGCCCATATCTCACCTGTCTCTCACCTCTCTCACCTGTCTCTCACCTGTCTCACATGTGTCTCATCTGTCCTGTCTCACCTGTCCCTATCTGACCTCTCTCACCTGTCTCACTTGTCTCTCCCTTGTCTCACCTGTCCGTGTCTCACCTGCCCCACCTGTGTCTCACCTGTCCATATCTCACCTCTCACCTGTCCCATTTATCTCACACCTGTCTCTCACACCTGTCTCACCTCTCTCACCTGCCCCACCTGTCTCACACCTGTCCACATCTCACCTGTCCCATTTATCTCTCACCTGCCCCACCTGTCTCACCTGTCCATCTCACACCTGTCCATATCTCACCTGTCTCTCACCTTTCTCACCTGTCTCACCTGTTCCTGTCTGACCTCTCCCACCTCTGTCTCTCTCACCTGTCCCACCTTTCACCTGTCCATATCTCACCTGTCCATATCTCATCTGTCCCATTTATCTCACACCTGTCTCACCTGTCCCTCTCTCACCTGTCTCACCTGTCTCACCTGTCCCATTTATCTCTCACCTGCCCCACCTGTCTCACCTGTTCCACCTGTCCCACCTGTCTCACACCTGTCCATATCTCACCTGTCCCATTTATCTCACACCTGTCTCACCTGTCTCTCTCACCTCTCTCCCCTCTCTCACCTGTCCCACCTGTCTCACCTGTCCATATCTCACCTGTCTCACCTGTCTCACCTGTCCCATTTATCTCTCACCTGTCCATATCTCACCTGTCTCTCACCTGTCCCATTTATCTCACACCTGTCTCTCTCACCTGTCTCACCTGTCCATATCTCACCTGTCCCTCTCTCACCTGTCCCTCTCTCACCTGTCCATCTCTCACCTGTCCTGTCTCACCTGTCCCCAGGTGGTTCTCCCCGCCCTCGCCTCCCTGCGCGTGGCCGCCTACGAGGAGGGCGGGCGCCTGCTGGGGCAGCGCGTGCTGCAGGTGGCCACGCTGCGCTCAGGTGAGCTCAGGTGAGGGAGGGGACAGGTGAGGGCGTGGCCAGGTGAGGAGGGGACAGGTGAGGCGGGCGGGGTGGGGGGATGAGTGAGGGGAGGGGACAGGTGAGGGGACAGGTGTGGGGGGGTACCCCCCCACACCTGTCCCCTCACCTGTCCCCTCACCTGTCCCCTCCCCTCACCTGTGTCCCCTCACCTGGCCACGCCCCCCTCACCTGGCCACGCCCCCCTCACCTGGGCCAGGTTATCGTTACCTGCCGCTGCGCAACGAGAGCAACCAACCCCTGCTGCTGGCGGCGCTGCTGCTGCGCACCTGGGCAGGTGACCACATCCCCCAGGGGCACCAAGGTGAGGGGACAGCTGGGGACACACCTGGGGGGGTTGGGGACGCACCTGGGGACAGCTGGGGACACACCTGGGGACACCTGAGCACACCTGGGGGGACAGGGACACACCTGGACACACCTAGGACACACCTGGGACACACCTGGGGACAGCTGGGGCACACCTGGATACACCTGGGACACACCTGGACACACCTGGGCACACCTGGGGACTCACCTGGGGACACCTGAGGACACCTGGGGGGGCTGGGGACACACCTGGGGGGGGTGGGATACACCTGGGGGACACCTGGGCACAACTGGGACACACCTGGGGACAGCTGGGACACACCTGGACACACCTGGGCACACCTGGGGCACACCTGGACACACGTTTTCGGGTTTTTTTCCCCATTTTTTGGGTTTTTTTTTCCCATTTTTGGGGTGTTTTACCCCATTTTTGGGTTTTTTTACACCATTTTTTGAGTCTTTTTCCCCTGTTTTTTGGGGTTTTTTTCCCCATTTTTGGGTTTTTTCCCCATTTTCGGTTTTTTTTACTCCATTTTTGGGTTTTTTTACCCCAATTTTTGTTTTTTTTACCCCATTTTTTTGTTTTTTCCCCATTTTTGGGGTTTTTTTCCCTGTTTTTCAGGGTTTTTTTTCCTATTTTTTGGAGTTTTTTTCCCCATTTTTGGTCTTTTTCCCCATTTTTGTTTTTTTTAAACCCTATTTTTTGGTTTTTCCCCATTTTTTGGACTTTTTCCCCCATTTTTTAGGTTTTTTCCCCCATTTTTTGAATTTTCTCCCCATTTTTTTGGGTTTTTTCCCCCGTTTCTGTTATTTTCCCCCATTTTTTTGTTTTTCCCCATTTTTTGGAATTTTTCCCCAATTTTTTAGGTTTTTCTCTCCATTTTTGGGTTGTTTTTTTCCCCATTTTTTGGTTTTTTTTCCCCCATTTTTGGGGTTTTTAAACCCCATTTTTTGGGGTTGTTTTACCCCATTTTTTTGGATTTTTTTCCCCATTTTTGGGTTTTTTTCCCCGTTTCTGTTATTTTTCCCCGATTTTTTAGGGTTTTTCCCCATTTTTGGGTTTTTTTTTCCCAATTTTGGGGGGTTTTTTACCCAATTTTCGGGGTTTTTTCCCCATATTTTTAATTTTTCCCCATTTTCCCCCCCAGACTACGCGGAGGCGCTGACGAACCCGATCCGGCACCAGAACCTCCTGGAGCAGCGGCAGCGGCGCCTGCGGGGGCTGCTGGGGGACCCCGAGGTGGGACAGAAATGGGGGAAAACATCGGGATTTTGGGGGGGAAATTGGGATTTGGGGGAATTCGGGATTTTGGGGGGAAAATCGGGATTTGGGGGGAAAATCGGGATTTTGGGGATTTTTTGGTGTTTTTTGGTGTTTTTTGGGGGGGTTTTGAGGGTTTTTTGGGGATTTTTGGGGGATTTTTGGTGTTTTTTGGGGGATTTTTAGGAGTTTGTTTTGAGGGTTTTTGGGGTTTTTTTGGGGGTTTTTTTGGGGTCTTTTTGGGGGATTTTTTGGAGTTTTTTGGGGGTTTTTTGGGGGGGTTTATGGGGACTTTTGGGGTTTTTGTGGGGGGGTTTTTTGGGGGTTTTTTGGGGGGGTTTCTGGGAAATTTTTTGGGATTATTTTGGGGTTTTTTTTTGAGTTTTTTTGGGTTTTTGGGGGATTTTTGGGTGTGTTTTTGGGGGATTTTTTGGGGTTTTTTGGGGTTTTTTTGGGGGGCTTTTTGGGGGGTTTATGGGGATTTTTTTGGGTTTTTTGGGTTTTTTGGGGTTTTTTTTGAGGGGTTTTGGGGTTTTTTTGGGGGGTTTTGGGGGGATTTTTTGGGGGGGTTTTGGGGTTTTTTGGGGATTTTTTGGAGGTTTTTTTGAGGGTTTGGGGGGGTTTTTTTGGGGGGGGTTTTTTGGGGGTTTTTTGAGGTATTTTTCGGGGGGGTTTCGGGATTATTTGGGGTTTTTTTGGAGTTTTTTTGGGGGTTTTTGGGGGGGGTTTGGGGTTTTTTTTGGGGAGTTTTGGGGTTGTTGGGGAGTTTTTTGGGGGTTTTTTTGGAGTTTTTTTGGGGGTTTTTGGGGTGTTTTTTTGGGTTTTTTTTGGGGTTTTTTGGGGGGTTTATGGGGATTTTTGGGGTTTTTTGGGGGTTTTTTTGGGATTTTTTGGTGTTTTTTGGAGGTTTTTTGGGGTTTTTTGGGGAGGTTTTGGGGGTTTTTTGGGGGTTTTTTTTGGAGGCATTTTTTGGGGTTTTTTGGGGGATTTTTTTGGGGACTTTTTTTGGGTTTTTTTGGTTTGGTTTTTTTGAGGGTTTTTTGGGGGGTTTTTTGAGTTTTTTTTTTTGTTTTTTGGGGGATTTTTTTGGGGTTTTTGGGGATTTTTGGGGGGGTTTTGGGGTTTTTTGGGGGTTTTTTGGGGGTTTTTTTGGGGGGGTTTTTGTGGGGTTTTTTTGGGGGTGTTTGGGGGGGTTTTTGGGGGTTTTTGGGCTTTTTTTGGGGGGGGGTTTGGGGATTTTTGGGGTTTTTTTGGGGGGTTTTTTTGGGGGGATTTTTTTGAGTTTTTTTGGGAATTTTTGGGCGATTTTTTGGGGTTTTTTGGGGGTTTTTTTGGGGATTTTTTGGAGGTTTTTTAAGGGTTTTGGGGGTTTTTTTTTGGGGGGGGTTTTGGGGGTTTTTTGAGGTATTTTTCGGGGGGTTTTCGGGATTTTTTTGGGATTATTTTGGGGTTTTTTTGGAGTTTTTTTGGGGGTTTTTGGGGGGGTTTTTTGGGGTTTTTTATGGGGAGTTTTGGGGTTTTTTTGGGGAGTTTTTGGGGGTTTTTTGGGGGTTTTTTGGGGGGTTTTTTCGGGGGGGTTTTTAGGGGGTTTTGGGGGATTTTTTGTGATTTTTGGGGGGGTTTTTTTGGGGGTTTTTTGGGGTTTTTTTTGGGGGGGGGTTGGGGGGGTTTCTGGGATTTTGGGGGTTTTTGGGGTTTTTTGGGGTTTTTTTGTGGTTGTTTTGGGGGGGTTTTGGGGGGTTTTTTTTGGAGGTCTTCGGGGGATTTTGGGGGGTTTGGGGGTTCCCAAAAATTTTGCGGGGGGTCCCTGGGGGTCTCAGGAGGGGCTTGGGGGGGATTTTGGGGTTTTTTGGGAGGATTTTGGTTTTTTTGGGGAGTTTTTGGTGTTTTTGGGGTCCCTGACCCCCCCTCTCCCCCCAGGACGCCCCCCAGAGGCCCCGCCCCAGCTCGGGGGGGTCCCGCGATCCCGGGGGCCCCTCCCCCCCCAGCGAGCCCCGCGCCCCTCCCCCCCCCGGCCCCGCCCCCCTCCCCAGCCCAGGTAAGTGGGGGGAGGGGCGGGACCCCCCGAATTTTGGGGGGGAATCCCCAAATTTCGCTGATTTTGGGATCCCCCCCCCTCCCCAGGGCAGCGCAGCGACCTCATCGCCACCGTGCTCACAGGTGACCCCAAAACCCCAAAACCCCCCCAAAATCCCCCCTGGGACCCCCAAAAACCTCCCCAAAATCCTCACCTGGGACCCCCAAAATCCCCCCTGGGACCCCCAAAAATTCCCCCTGGGACCCCCAAATCCCCCTGGGACCCCCAAAATCCCACCTGGGACCCCCAAAATCCTCCCCAAAATCCCAAAATTCCCCCTGGGACCCCCAAACCCTCCCCAAAATCCCCCCTGGGACCCCCAAAATCCCCCCTGGGACCCCCAAAACCCCCCTGGGACCCCCAAACCCTCCCCAAAATCCCCCCTGGGACCCCCAACCTCCCCCTGGGACCCCCAGACCCTCCCCAAAATCCCCAAAATCCCCCTGGGACCCCCAAAATCCCACCTGGGACCCTCAAAATCCCCCTTGAGACCCCCAAAATCCCAACCTGGGACCCCCAAAATCCTCCCAAAATCCCCCCTGGGACCCCCAAAATCCCACCTGGGACCCCCAAAATCCCAACCTGGGACCCCCAAAATCCTCCCAAAATCCCCCCTGGGACCCCCAAAATCCCAAAAATCCTCACCTGGGACCCCCAAAATCCCCCCCAAAACCCCCCCTGAGACCCCAAAATCCCACCTGGGACCCCAAATCCTCACCTGGGACCCCAAAATTCTCACCTGGGACCCCCAAAATCCCCCCCTGGGACCCCCAAACCCTCCCCAAAATCCCAAAATCCCACCTGGGACCCCAAAATCCGAAAAATCCTCACCTGGGACCCCCAAAATCCCACCTGGGACCCCAAAATCCCAACCTGGGACCCCCAAAATCCTCCCAAAATCCCCCCTGGGACCCCCAAAATCCCAAAAATCCTCACCTGGGACCCCCAAAATCCCCCCCAAAACCCCCCCTGAGACCCCAAAATCCCAACCTGGGACCCCCAAAATCCTCCCCAAAACCCCCCCTGGGACCCCCAAAATCCCCCCTGGGACCCCCAAAATCCCAACCTGGGACCCCCCAAATCCCACCTGGGACCCCCAAAATCCCACCTGGGACCCCAAAATCCCACCTGGGACCCCCAAAACCCTCCCCAAAACCCCAAAATCCCCCCTGGGACCCCCAAAACCCTCCCCAAAACCCCAAAATCCCCCCTGGGACCCCCAAAACCCCCCCTGGGACCCCAAAATCCTCCCCCAAACCCCACCTGGGACCCCAAAATCCCACCTGGGACCCCCCAAAATCCAAAAAAATCCTCACCTGGGACCCCAAAATTCTCACCTGGGACCCCCCAAATCCTTCCCAAAACCCCAAATCCCCCTGGGACCCCCCAAATCCCCCCTGGGACCCCCAGACCCTCCCCAAAATCCCACCTGGGATCCCCCAAAATCCCCCCTGGGACCCCCAAACCCTCCCCAAAATCCCCCCTGAGACCCCAAAATCCCACCTGGGACCCCCAAAATCCCACCTGGGATCCCCAAATCCCCCCCTGGGACCCCAAAACCCTCCCCAAAATCCCCAAATCCCACCTGGGACCCCCAAAATCCCCCCCTGGGACCCCAAAATCCCCCCCTGGGACCCCCAAACCCCACCTGGGACCCCCAAACCCTCCCCAAAATCCCCCTGGGACCCCCCAAAACCCCACCTGGGACCTCCAAAATCCCACCTGGGACACCCAAACCCTCCCCAAAACCGGGGGGAAACCCCAAAATTCCCCCCCAGCCTCACCTGGGCCAGGTGTGCCCCCGTTTCTGGGGTTTTTGGGGCTGCCCTGGGGATCCTTGGGCACCCTGGGGGATTTTTGGGGCACCCTGGTGACGTTGGGGTGCCCAGGGGTGATTTTTGGGGTCCCAGAGTTGGTTCAGGGGGTGCCCTGGGCGGGTTTTGGGGTGCCCTTGTTGATTTTTGGGGTGCCCTGTTGATTCTGGGGTGCCCCAGGTAGGTCCTGGGTGGTTCTGGGGGGTTTTGGGGTGCCCTGGGTTGGTTTTTGGGGTACCTTGGGTGGGTTCTGGGTGGTTTTGGGGTGCCCCCGTTTATTTTTGTGGTGCCCCCGCTGATTTTGGGGTCCCAGAGGTGGTTCAGGGGGTACCCCGGGTGGGTTTTGGGGTACCCTGGTTGGTTTTGGGTGGGTTTTTGGGGTGTCTTGTTGATTTTTGAGGCCCCAGAGGTGGTTCAGGGGGTGACCTGGGCAGGTTTTGGGGTGCCTCTGTTGATGTTTAGGGTGCCCTGGTGGGTTTTAGGTGGTTTTGGGGTGCCCCTGTTGATTTTGGGGGTGTCCTGGGGTACCCAGGGGTGGTTCTGAGGGGTTCTGGGTGGTTTTGGGGTGCCCTGGGGTGTCCTGTTGATTTTTGGAGTGCCCCTGTTTATTTTTAGGGCCCCAGAGGGGGTTCAGGGAGTGACCCGGGCAGATTTTGGGGTGCCCTGGGTGGGTTTTGGGTGGTTTTGGGATGCCCCTGTTCATTTTCGGGGTGCCCCCGTTCATTTTTGGGGTACCCTTGTTGATTTTGGGGTCCCAGAGGTGATTTTTGGGGTACCCCGGTTTATTTTTGGGGTTCCAGAGGTGGTTCAGGGGGTGCCCTGGGTGGTTCTGGGTGGTTTTGAGGTGCCCCTGTTTATTTTTGGGGTGCCCCCAGTGATTTTTGGGGTGCCCCAGAGGTGGTTCTGGGGGGTGCCCAGAGGTATTTTTGGGGGACCCCGGTTTATTTTTGGGGTGCCCTGGTGAGTTTTATGTGGTTTTGGGGTGCCCCGTTTATTTTTGGGCCCCCAGAGGTGGTTCAGGGGGTGACCCTGGGTGTTTTTGGGGTCCCCTGTTTGATTTTTGGGGTCCCAGAGGTGTCCCCCGAGCCGCTGGAGGCGCTGAGGCAGCACCGGGGGTTCCTGAAGCTGCTGCAGCGACAGCGCCGGGAGCTGGAGCGGCTGCGGAAGAAACACCTGAGGGGGGTGCTGGAGCTGCACCGGCGCAGGTGAGCCAAAAAAACACAAAAATATCCAAAAAAACACCTGAGGGGGGTGCTAGAGCTGCACCGCCGCAGGTGAGCCCCAAAAAACCCAAAAAAACAAAAAAATCACCCCAAAAAAACACCTGAGGGGGGCGCTGGGGCTGCACCGGCGCAGGTGAGCCCCAAAAAACCCAAAAATATCCAAAATCCACCCCAAAATCCACCCAAAAAAACACCTGAGGGGGGTGCTGGAGCTGCACCGGCGCAGGTGAGCCAAAAAAAACCCAAAAAAACAAAAAATCCACCCCAAAAAAACACCTGAGGGGGGCGCTGGAGCTGCACCGGCGCAGGTGAGCCCCAAAAAACCCCAAAATCCACCCCAAAAATATCCCCAAAACACCTGAGGGGGGTGCTGGAGCTGCACCGGCGCAGGTGAGCCAAAAAAACCCCAAAAATATCCAAAAAAACACCTGAGGGGGGTGCTGGAGCTGCACCGGCGCAGGTGAGCCCCAAAAAAACCCAAAAAAAAAAAAAAAAAACCACCCAAAAAAACCCCAAAAAACACCTGAGGAGGGTCCTGGAGCTGCACAGGTCAGGGGAATCCCCAAAAACCACCCAAAAATATCCAAAGTTTTGGGATTTCGGGATTTTCCTGAATTTGGGGATTTTGGGTTTTCCTGGTTTTTGGGTTTCCCCAATTTTGGGATTTTGTTTCTCCTGATGTTTGGGTTTCCTGGTTTTTGGGATTTCTCGGGTTTTGGGTTTCCCAGCTTTGGGATTTTGGGATTCCCCTATTTTTGGGTTTTCCCAATTCTGGGATTTTGGGATTTCTTGGATTTTGGTATTTCCCAGTTTTGGGATTTTGGGATTTCCTGGTTTTTGAGTTTCTCCAATTTTGGGATTTTGGGATTTCCCAGTTTTGGGTTTCCCCAATTCTGGGATTTTGAGATTTCCCGTTTTTTGGGTTTCCTGACCTTTGGGGTTTTGTTTTTCCCTATTTTTGGGTTTCCCCAATTTTGGGATTTTGGTATTTCCCCGTTTTGGGATTTGGGATTTCTCAGATTTTGGGTTTTCCCAATTTTGGGGTTTTGGGTTTCCCCAATTTTGGGATTTTGGGATTTCCCAATTTTGGGATTTGCTGGATTTTGAGTTTCCTGGTTTTTGGGATTTTGGGATTTCTCAATTTTTGGGTTTTCCTGATTTTGGGATTTTGGGTTTCCTGGTTTTTGGTTTTCCCAGTTTGGGGTTTTGGGATTTCCCAATTTTGGGATTTCCCAGTTTTGGAGTTTTGGGATTTCCCAATTTTTGCTTTTCCTGACCTTTCTGGGTTTTGTTTCCGGGGTCCCAGCGGGGGCGCTCCGGGGTCGCTGCTGCAGCTGCGGGAGGAGCAGAAACAGCTGGAACTGGGGCGGAGACGGGAGCAGCTGCGGGAGGTACTGGGGGAACTGGGGGGACTGGGGGGGACTGGGGGGGACTGGGAGGGGACTGGGAGGGACTGGGAGGGGACTGGGAGGGACTGGGAGGGACTGGGAGGGGACTGGGATGGGATTGGGATGGACTGGGATGGACTGGGGGGGACTGGGACGGAGACGGGAGCAGCTGCGGGGGGAACTGGGAGGGACTGGGGGGAACTGGGGGGAACTGGGGGGGAATGGGAGGGACTGGGAGGGACTGGGGGGGACTGGGAGGGACTGGGATGGGACTGGGAGGGACTGGGGGAACTGGGGGAACTGGGATGGACTGGGAGGGACTGGGAGGGGACTGGGATGGACTGGGATGGACTGGGGGGGGCTGGGATGGAACTGGGAGGGACTGGGAGGGGACTGGGAGGGGACTGGGAGGGACTGGGAGAGAACTGGGAGGGACTGGGATGGAACTGGGATGGACTGGGAGGGACTGGGAGAGGACTGGGAGGGGACTGGGAGGGACTGGGAGGGGACTGGGAGGGACTGGGAGGGACTGGGGGGGACTGGGAGGGACTGGGAGGGTCCATACTGGTCCGTACCGGTTCATACTGGTTCATACTGGTCCGTACTGGTGCAGGCCCAGCAGCGGCTCCAGCAGGTGGCGCTGGAGGCTCAGCAGGCCCAGCTCAAGCGGCTGCGCCAGACCAGTGAGAGGTACTGGGAGCACTGGGAGGGACTGGGGGGGACTGGGATGGGACTGGGAGGGACTGGGAGGGACTGGGAGGGAACTGGGAGGGACTGGGATGGACTGGGATGGACTGGGAGGGGACTGGGATGGGACTGGGAGGGGATTGGGAGAGGACTGGGAGGGACTGGAATGGACTGGGATGGACTGGGAGGGACTGGGATGGGACTGGGAGAGGACTGGGAGGGACTGGGAGGGACTGGGATGGGACTGGGAGAGGACTGGGAGCACTGGGAGGGACTGGGATGGGACTGGGAGGGACTGGGATGGGACTGGGAGGGGACTGGGAGGGACTGGGAGGGACTGGGAGGGACTGGGATGGGTTTAGGGGATCCCTGGGGTTATTTTTGGGGTTTTTGTGTGATTTTTGTGTTGATTTTTGTGTTGATTTTGGGGTGATTTTTGATGATTTTGGGGCGGTTTTGGGCGATTTTGGGGTGGTTTGGTTCGGGTCCATTTTTTGGGTCCATTTTTGGTGATTTTGGGGTTTTTTTGGGCCGCAGGGAGAAGAAGGAGCTGCAGAAGATTCTGGAACGGCGGCGGCACAGCAGCATCAGCGAGAGGGGGGGGCGCCGGGGGGGGTGAGGAATTTTGGGGGATTTTGGGGATTTTGGGGGTCCCAGGGCGGTTTTGGGGTCTGGGGGTGTCTGGGGGGGGGGGGTTCAGGTTTTGGGGAGGGGTCTGGGGGTGTTTCCCCCCCCCCCCACCCCCAAATTTCCCCTCCCCCCAGGGAGCTCCCCGAGATCAACCGGCGCCACATCAACGAGTCGGTGTCGTCGATCCGCAGGGTGAGCCCGGCCCAGAAACACCAAAACTACCCAAAAACACCCCAAAAAACACCAAAGTCAGCAAAAACACCCCAAAAAACACCAAAACAACCCGAAAAAACACCCAGAACACCCAAAAAAACCCCCAAAACCACCAAAATCACCCCAAAAACTCCCCAAAACAACCCAAAAATGCCGAAATCACCCTAAAAAACACCCCCAAAAACACCCCAAAAACACCCCAAAAACTCCCCAAAACAACCCAAAAATGCCAAAATCACCCTAAAAAACACCCCAAAGAACCAGCCAAAACAACACAAAACCACCAAAAACACCCCGAAAAACACCCAAAAAACACCAAAATCACCCTAAAAAACACCAAAATTACCAAAAACACCCCAAAATAACCCAATACACCAAAATCACCCCAGAAAAACACCCAGAACTCCCCAAAAATCACCAAAATTGCCCCAAAAAACCCACCCAAACCTCACCCAAAACAGCCAAAACACCCCAAAACCACTGAGCTGTTTTTCAAAGTCCCTGACTCGTTTTTTGGGTGTTTTTGGTATTTTTTGGGGTCCCTGACCCATTTTTGGGGTCACTGACCTGTTTTCTGGATGTTTTTTGGGTGTTTTTGGGGTCCCTAACCCGTTTTTTGGGGTCCCTAACCCGTTTTTGGGTGTTTTTTGGTGTCCCTGACTCGTTCTTGGGGTGTTTTTGGTATTTTTTGGGGTCCCTAACCCATTTTTTGGCTGTTTTTTGGGTGTTTTTGTCGTTTTGGGCGCAGCTGGAGGAGGCGCAGCGCTGCCGGGAGCTGCGGCTGCGGGAGCAGCACCGGGGGGTTCTGGAGCAGATCCGGGACCAGGAGCCGAGGGTAGGGGGGCCCAAAAATGGGGGGGGGGGCCCAAAAAATGGGGGGGGGGGCCAAAAAATGGGTGGGGGGGGGCAAAAAATGGGGAGGGGGGGATCCCAAAATGGGGGGGGGATCCTAAAAACGGGGGAGTTTTGGGGGGATTTTCGGGGGAATTTTGTGGGTTCCCAGTGGGTTTGGGGATTTTGGGGGGCCCTGGGGAGGGGGGGAATTTTGGGGGGTTTGGGATTTTGGAGGTTCCTGGGGGGGTTTGGGGTTTTTTTTTTGGGGGGGGGTCTGGCTGATTTTGGGGTGTCTCCCCTCCCCCGCAGCTGCTGCAGGAGCTGGAACAGGAACTGGGGGGGCCCCCAGAGCCCCCCCCGGGCGACTCCACCCCGCTCTGACCCGGGGGGACCCCGAAATCCGCCCCCCCCTCCCCCCACCCTGAGATTTGGGGTGTCCTGAGTTTGGGGGGGCGGGGGGGCCTCGGTGCCTTTTTGGGGCATTTTGGGGTCCCCCTCCCTGTGGAATTTTGGGGGTCCCGCTGAATTTGGAACCCTCAAAGTTTGGTGGGGGGAGGGGGAAGCGCTGAGGGCTCCCCCGAAGTTTGGGGACCCCCCCCACAAATTTCTGAGACCACTAAAGGGGGAGGGGGGCTCTCTCCCCTCCCCCACCCACCCCCATCCCCAAAATTTTGGGGTTTTTGGGGGTGTCACTGCCTCATGACACTAAAACCACTCCTGGCCACGCTTCTGTCCCCCCGAAATTTGGGGGATTTTTGGGGGTCCCCTCTCCAGATTTTGGGGGGGGGCTCCTCCTCCCAAGGGCTGTTTTTTAACTCCTCGCCCCCCCAATTTTGGGAGTGGGGGAGGGTCTCCTGCCTGTCCTGCTCTGCTGTTCGGCCCCTCCCGAGATTGGGGGGGACCCTCCCTGGAACTGGGGGCTCCTCCAAAAAAAATTTGGGGGGGCCCCCCCTCTCTTTGTACAATAAGAGTCTTTTATTCTTCTATAGAGACGCTTTTTTGGGGGGGGGTTGGGGACGATTTTGGGGGGGATTTTGGAGGAGTTTGGGGGGGATTTTGGGGGGATTTTTGGGTTTTTCGCCGCCCGGGAGGCGGTGTCGGCTCCGAGGTCCCAGACAGGCACTGCAATAGACAGACCGTGGGTCCTTAATTTCCCGCCTTTTTTTGGCCGCCATCTTTGGAAGGTCAAACAGTGGCCGAGCCGCCACCTTTGGCGTGGCATCATGTGACTTCCGGCCCTTCACGCCGCCATCTTTGTTGTGGCTGAAGTCACTTCCGCTCGGCCGCCATTTTTGTTGCGGTTCCCCGCGATCCCCTCACAACGGCGTCTGCCGATTCTGCTGCCTGGACCCGACGCCTCCGATCCCGCGCGTTCGGCGCGGTTTTCCGCCGCCACTCGCGGTGCGGGTGGGGTCTGCGGGGCCGGGCGGCGGCCGCGGGAGGGGCGGCGGAGGCGCTTCCCGCTCTCCCGGCGGGCGCCATCTTGAGTGTGGCACCGCCCGGCCCGGCGCGCCGCCGCCATCTTGAGAGGGGCCCGCGCGGGGCTCGATTGCTGCGGCCTGGGCCCCGGGGGGAATTTCGTTAATTTTGGGAGGATTTGCTTAAATTTTGGACAGGTTTCATTAATTCTGGGCGGATTTCGTCACCTTTGGTCAGATCCCTGCTCTTTTTCTCCCCTCTTCCATTTTAAGGGGGGGGTGTCTCATTCCAGCCCCCCACTCCCCAATTTTTGGGGGTCCCTTGATTTAACCCCCCCACAATAAAACCACAGAATCTCATTTTTCTACAAAAATCCAAAATTTTATTCCCCCCCCGCCCCCTTTCCCTGCAGGATTTGGGGGACCCCCCCGGCCCAAAACGCGATTCTTTTTTTTGGGGGGGGGGTCCTGGTGGCGGGGGGCTCAGGGCGGGGGGGCGGGGGGGGAGGGGCGGCGCCCCCACCAGGCCCTGAGGGTCTCGCGCCAGCCCCTCCCCCACGGGGGGGCCCCCCCGACACTGCGGGGCCGCGGCAGCACCTGGGGGAGGGGACACGGGGGGGGGGGGGTCGGTCACCTGAGGGTCACCTCTGACACCTGGGGGGGTCACCGGGGTCACCCCGGGGTCACTGACCCCCCCCCCGCCAGGGTCACCCCCGCTGTCCCCTCGGGATCCTCCCCCGTCCCCACTGTGCCTCCCCCAGACGTCCCCAGGTGTGCCCAGGTATCCCCAGCTGTCCCCAGGTGTGTCCAGGTGTGCTCAGCTGTCCCCCGGTGTGTCCCAGGTGTGCCCAGGTATTCCCAGGTGTGTCCCAGCTGTCCCCAGGTGTGCCCCAGGTGTATCCAGGTGTGTCCCAGGTGTCCCCAGGTGCCCTCAGGTGTATCCCAGGTGTGTCCAGGTGTCCCCAGGTGTGCCCAGGTGTATCCAGGTGTGCCCAGCTGTGTCCCAGGTGTGTCCCAGGTGTTCCCAGGTGTCTCCAGCTGTGCCCAGGTATGCCCAGCTGTCCCCAGGTGTGTCCCAGGTGTATCCCAGGTGTCCCCAGGTGTCCGTAGGTGTCCCCAGGTGTGTCCCAGCTGTCCCCAGGTCTGTCCCTGATACCCCAGCTGTGTCCCAGGTGTGCCCAGGTGTATCCCAGGTGTCCCCAGGTGTCCCCAGGTGTGTCCAGGTGTGCCCAGGTGTGTCCCAGCTGTCCCCAGGTATCCCCAGCTGTCCCCAGCTGTCCCCAGGTGTGCCCAGGTGTCCCCAGGTGTGTCCCAGGTGTCCCCAGCTGTCCCCAGGTGTGTCCCAGGTGTGTCCCAGCTGTCCCCAGGTGTTCCCAGCTGTCCCCAGGTGTGTCCCAGGTATGCCCAGGTGTCCCCAGGTGTCCCAGGTGTCCCCAGGTGTGTCCCCAGCTGTCCCCAGGTGTCCCCAGCTGTCCCCAGGTGTGTCACCTGCAGCTGGAATTCGTCGCTCATCCTGCGCAGCCTCCGGCCGTACCTCTGCGCCGCCCAGAGCACGGGCGGGGCCGAGCGGGAGCGGCCGCGGTGGGCGGGGGGATCCCCGGCCCCGCCCCCGGCCCCGCCCCCGGCCCCGCCCCCGGCCCCGCCCTGCTCCGAGCCCAGCCGGGCGCGCGCCTCTGGGGGGAGAGGGGGGGGGGGGGGTCAGGGGGGGACCCCAAAAACGTGGGGGGGAACCAAAAACGGGGGGGGACCCAAAAAACGGGGGGGGGGAACCCAACCTCCCCCAGCCCAGCTCCCCCCGTCTGGGGTCCCCAGGGGGGTTTTGGGGTGCCCAGGGTTTTTTTGGGGGTCCCAGGGGGGTTTTTTTTGGGGGGGTCTCTCACCTGGGGAGGGGGTCCCGGGCTGGCTGGGGGCGGGGGAGCCCCCCCAGGGCGAGGGGGGAGGCGAGGAGGGGTCCTCGGGGGTCTCGTCCAGGCGGAACATGCTCAGGTCATGGCGGGGCTGGGGGTCGGGGAGGGGGGTCAGGGACCCCCAAAAATCCAACAGGGACCCCCAAAAATCCGATAGACCCCAAAATCCAATAGGGACCCCAAAATCCGACAGGAACCCCAAAATCCGACAGAACCCAAACCCAACAGGGACCCCCAAACCCAACAGGGACCCCAAATCCATCCAGAGCCCCAAAAATCCAACAGGGACCCCAAAATCCACCCAGACCCCCCCACAGGGACCCCCAAAATCCACCCAGACCCCCAAAATTCACCCCAGAGACCCCAATCCCCCCCTCCCAGAGCCCCCAAATCCAGCCCCAACCCCCCCGGCACAGCCCCGAACCCCAAATCCCCCCCCAATTAGGGTCCCCCATAATTAACACCCCCCTCCTCACCCTAATTAATGACCCCAAGCTCTGCCCCGCCCCCCCGTGACCTTTGGTACCCGGAAATGCCCCCCCCGCTCCGGGGCACCCCAAAACCGCCCCCCCCAAACTCCAGGGCACCCCAAAAGTGTCACAACCCCCAGCCCCAAAAACAGGGACCCCCCCCCCCCCAGCCCCCCCCCAATGGGGGCACCCCAAAACCGCCCCTCCCCCACTCCCGGGGTGACCCCAAAACCGCCCCTCCCCCTCCCGGGGCGCCCCAAAACCGCCCGGACCCCCCCGAGCCCCTCCAGAACCTTCAAACCCCCCCCCAAAACCGCGACCCCCGCCAGGGGGGGGGTCCCCAAAATCCCCTCCCCCACCGGGGACACCCCAAAACCGCCCCTCCCCCCGCCAGGAACGGCCGCCCCTCCCCCTCGGCCCCGAACCCGCCTGCCCGCCCCTCCCCCCGCGCCCCCCCCTCGTGCCCCCCCCCCCGGGGTCCCCCCCGACCCCTCCCCCCCCCCTTCGGGGACCCCCAAATCCGCCCCTCCCCCCCCCCAACCTCGGCTCCGCCGCGCTCGGCCCGGCCGCGTCCGCTGCGTGATTGACAGCGCCGCCGGCCAATCAGCGCCGGGGGCTCCCTGACGTTATCGGGCTCGGCCCCGCCCCGACTCCGCCCCTAACCCCGCCCCAGAGTGGGCGGGGCCTCGTTCAAGATGGCGGCGGCGGCGCTGAGGGGGCGGAGCCGCCGAGGGGCGGGAGAGGCAAAAATCCGCCCAAAATCGAGCCCAAAATCATCGCTTTTGCTCCCAAAATTACCCCCTGACCCCCTAAATCACCCCGAAATCACCCCTGGCCCCCGCCCTCACCCCGAAATCACCCCCTGACCCCCGCGAGGACCCCCCAATGGGCCCAGACCCCCTCCCCAGGCTCCCAAATGGACCCGACCGCCCCAAAATCCCTCAAAAACGCCCCAAAATCCCTCAAAAACGCCCCAAAATCCACCCAAATTCTCCTCACACCTCCCAAAGTTCACCCCCTCATCCCCCTGCCCCCCCAAACTGTCCCCAAATGGGCCCAGGCCCCGCTCCAGCAGCCCGAAATCGCCCCCTGACCCCCGAAGCGCCCTCAGGGACCCCCGAGAGTCCCGAACCCCCCGAGGGCCCCAGACCGGCCCCGCTGCCCCCTCCCCACCCCGGGACCCCCAAATTCGATCCCACCCCCCCCCAGGAACCCCCAAATTCGATCCCACCCCCCCCGGGACCCCCAAATTCCATCCCACCCCCCCCCGGGACCCCCAAATTCCATCCCAACCCCCCCCAGGGACCCCCAAATTCGATCCCAACCCCCCCCGGGACCCCAAAACGGCCCCAGCCCCCCCCGGACCCCAACATAGTCCGGCCCTGCCCCCCCCCCCGCTGCTGCCTCATGGAAAAGCCCCGGGGCTGGACTGGGACCGGCCCAGTATCGACCGGGACCGGCCCAGTATGGACTGGGACCCTCCCAGTATCGACCAGGACCAGCCCAGTATCCACTGGGACCCGCCCAGTATCGACCAGGACCCGCCCAGTATCGACCGGGACCGGCCCAGGATCGACCCGGAGCGACCTCGGCGCCCTTGGCCCGGCTGGGGGGACAGCGGTGACACCAGTATAACCAGTATAACCAGTATAACCAGTGTAACCAGTACAGACACCAGTGTAACCAGTATAACCAGTGTAACCAGTGTAACCAGTACAGACACCAGTGTAACCAGTATAACCAGTGTAACCAGTGTAACCAGCGCAGGGACAATCCCCCCCAGTCCATCCCAGTCCCCCCCAGTCCATCCCAGTCCATCCCAATCCCCCCCCAGTCCATCCCAGTGCCCCCCCCAGACCCCCCCAGTCCATCCCAGTCCCCCCCAGTACCCCCTAGTCTATCCCAGTCCATCCCAGTCCCCCCCCAGTCCATCCCAGTGCCCCCCCCAGTTCCCCCCAGTCCATCCCAGTCCCCCCCAGTCCATCCCAGTGCCCCCCCCAGTCCCCCCCAGTCCATCCCAGTCCCCCCCAGTCCCCCCCAGTCCATCCCAGCCCATCCCAGTCCCCCCCAGTCCCCCCCCAGTCCCCCCCAGTCCCCCCCAGTTCCATCCCAGTCCATCCCAATCCCCCCCCAGTCCATCCCAGTGCCCCCCCCAGTCCCCCCCAGTCCATCCCAGTCCATCCCAGTGACCCCCCCAGACCCCCCCAGTCCCTCCCAGTCCCTCCCAGTCCATCCCAGTCCATCCCAGTCCATCCCAGTCCCCCCCAGTCCATCCCAGTCCATCCCAGTCTCTCCCAGTTCCGTGGGATGGGGACAGTGGGGGGGAGGGGGGTCACGTGGTCCGGTGATGCGCTATAAAGAGCCGGGACCGGATCGGGACCGAACCGGACCGGACCGAACCGAACCGAACCGGACCGGACCGAACCGAACCGAACCGGACCGGACCGGACCGAACCGAACCGGGATCGGGGCTGGCCATCGGCACAGCCCGAACTGGATCAGGACAGGAACCGGATCGGAACCGGATCAAGACCCGGAGGTGGATCGGACCCGAACCGGGTCGGACCCGGATCTGGACTGTGACCGGATCGCACCCGGACCGGACCGGACCGGACCGGGACTGGATCAAAGACCGGCGCTGGATCACGAACCGGACCCGGATTAGCGACCAGAACCGCGCCAAGACCCGGGGGTGGATTTGACCAGAACCGGAACCGGAACCGGATCCATCCCGAACCGGACCCGCATCAAAGCCTGGAACTGGATCGGTGACCGGATCCGGATCCGGGACCAGAACCGGGCCGGGCTTGGCTCAAAACGCGGCGCTGGATCGGAGCCGAACCGGAGCCGGGACCGGGCCGGGAGTGAGACCGGGAGCGGGACCGGGACCGGGATCCGGGCCGGGGGGTCCGGGATGCGCGGGGGGGCCCCGCGGGGGTCCCCGGTCCGGCCCCGCCCCCCCCGGCGGGCCCCGCGGGCCGGGGGGGTCGCGGGGGGGTCCCGGGGGGGGGGTCCCGGGGGGGTCCCGGGGGGGGGGTCCCGGTGCCCCCGGGGAAGCTGCAGCTCCTCGAGCGCTTCTTCACCCCCCCGGGGCCCCCCGCGGGCACCCCCCCCTCCTCCCCCTCCCCCTCCCCCGCCTCCTCCTCCTCCTCCTCCTCCTCCTCGGGGGGGGAGGGGCGCTGCGGAGCCCCCCCCCGCACCGGGGACCCCCCCCTGGGATTCCGGGACCCCCCCCCTGGGATTCGGGGACCCCCCCGGGGCTCGGGGGGCGGCTCGGCCGCGGAGGGGGATGGGGGGGCTGAGCCCCGGGGACCCCCCCGCGCTGCCCCTCCCCCCACCCCCCCCACCCCCCCATCCCCGGCGGAGGCGCGGGGACCCCCCCGCGGGGGGAGGGGAGGGCGCGGGGACCCCCGGGGGGGCCCCCCCCGAGCATCTCGGGGACCCCCTGGGGACCCCCCCCGGGGGGCTGCGGCGGGAGCAGAGCCGGAGCCAGGAGGGGCTGGGGGCGGGGGGCGCGGCGGGGGGCGCGGGGGGGGGGCGCGGGGCCCCCCCGGCGCTGGAGGTCGCTGGAGGCCGTGGGGGGGCCCCGGGGGGGTCCCCGGTTCTCGCGGTTCCTGGACGAGCTGACCCGCCGGGTGCTGAGCCCCGCCGAGCTGCGCGCGCTGGGGTGGCCCCCCCGGACCCCCCCCCGCAGCCCCCCGCCCAGGACCCCCCCCAGGACCCCCCCCAGGACCCCCCCCGCCTCCCCCCGCCGCCGGCCGGGCTCGGGGGGCCCCCCGGGACCGAGGAGGAGGAAGAGGAGGAGGAGGAAGAGGAGGGGGGACAGGTAGGGACACCTGGGGGGGGTCGGGGTCACTCCTGGGGGGTCAGGGTCGGTCCTGGGGTTGGGGTCACTCCTGGGGTCGGGGTCACTCCTGGGGGGGTTTGGGGTCACTCCTGGGGGGTTCGGGGTCACTCCTGGGGTCGGGGTCATTCCTGGGGGGGTCGGGGTCACTCCTGGGGGGGTTGGGGTCACTCCTGGGGGGTCGGGGTCACTCCTGGGGGGTTGGGGTCACTCCTGGGGGGGTCGGGGTCACTCCTGGGGGGTCAGGGTCACTCCTGGGGGGGGTCGGGGTCACTCCTGGGGTCGGGGTCACTCCTGGGGGGTTGGGGTCACTTCTGGGGTCGGGGTCAGTCCTGCGGGGGTAGGGGTCACTCCTGGGGGGTCGGGGTCACTCCTGGGGTCGGGGTCATTCCTGGGGGGCCGGGGTCACTCCTGGGGTTGGGGTCACCCCTGGGGTGTCGGGGTCACTCCTGGGGGGGTGTTGGGGTCACTCCTGGGGTTGGGGTCACTCCTGGGGGGTCGGGGTCACTCCTGGAGGGTTTGGGGTCACTCCTGGGGGGTGTTGGGGTCACTCCTGGGGGGGTCGGGGTCACTCCTGGGGGGGTCGGGGTCACCCCGGTGTCCCCCCCCCATGACAGCGCTGTCCCCACAGGGGCCGGGGGCGGCCGGAGGCGCCGGGGCAGCGCGGGGGTGAGTGCGGGGCCGGGCCGGGCCGGGGGCGGGGGCGGGTCTGGGGCGGGTCTGGGTCCGGTTCTGGGGCGGTTCTGGGGCGGTTCTGGGTCCGGTTCTGGGGCGGTTCTGGGTTCGGTTCTGGGGCGGTTCTGGGTCCGGTTCTGGGTTCAGTTCTGGATTCGGTTTTGGGTTCGGTTCTGGGTCCGGTTCTGGGTTCAGTTCTGGGTTCAGTTCTGGGTTCGGTTCTGGGTCCGGTTTTGGGTTCGGTTCTGGTTCTGGGTCCGGCTCTGGGTTCGGTTCTGGGTTCGGTTCTGGGTCCGGCTCTGGGTTCGGTTCTGGGTTCGGTTCTGGGTCGGTTCTGGGTTCAGTTCTGGGTCTGGTTCTGGGGCGGGTCTGGGGCGGTTCTGGGTCCGGTTTTGGGTTCGCTTCTGGCTCCGGTTCTGGGTCCGGTTTTGGGTCCGGTTCTGGGCCGGTTCTGGGTCCGGTTCTTGGTCTGGTTCTGGCTCCAATTTTGGGTCCAGTTCCAGATCCCGTTCTGGGTCCGGTTCTGGGTCGGGTTCTGGGTCGGGTTCTGGGGCGGTTTTGGGTTCGGTTCTGGGTCCGGTTCTGGGTTCGGTTTTGGGTTCAGTTCTGGGTCCGGTTCTGGGTCCGGTTCTGGGTTCGGTTCTGGGGTCCCACAGCCTCCCTTCCCCCCCAGATCCCCCCCGGCACGGGCGGAGCTGGACGCGCTGCGGGAGCGAATGGACAGGTGAGAACCGGACAGGTGGGACATGGACAGGTGAGAGATGGACAGGTGAGACAGGTGGGACAGGGACAGGTGAGACATGGACAGGTGAGAGAGGGACAGGTGAGAACCGGACAGGTGAGAGATGGACAGGTGAGACAGGTGGGACATGGACAGGTGAGACATGGACAGGTGAGAGAGGTGAGACAGGGACAGGTGAGAACCGGACAGGTGAGACAGGTGAGACAGGGACAGGTGAGAGAGGTGAGAGATGGACAGGTGAGAGAGGGACAGGTGAGAGATGGACAGGTGAGACAGGTGAGACAGGTGGGACAGGGACAGGTGGGACACGGACAGGTGAGAGAGGGACAGGTGAGAACCGGACAGGTGAGAGAGGGACAGGTGAAGTGAGACAGGTGGGACATGGACAGGTGAGACACGGACAGGTGAGAGAGGGACAGGTGGGACAGGGACAGGCGAGACAGGTGGGACAGGGACAGGTGAGAGATGGACAGGTGAGGTGGGACAGGTGAGACAGGTGGTACAGGGGGGACAGGTGATGTGGGACAGGTGAGACAAGGACAGGTGAGGTGGGACAGGTGAGACAGGGACAGGTGAGACGGGACAGGTGAGACAGGTAGGACAGGGACAGGTGGGACAGGTGGGACAGGGGGGACAGGTGAGGCCCAGGTGAGCCCCAGGTGAGGCCCAGATGAGCCCAGGTGAGCCCAGGTCGCCCCCGGGGCCGTCCCAGTGCTCCCAGTTTGCCCAGCAGGCTCCAGGACGATTACGCCAACTCGCAGCGCCTGAACCTGCTGCTGGAGGAGCGGCTGCGGGGGCTGGTGAGGGGGGGGGGATTGGGGGGGGTTTGGGGGATTTGGGGGGGGGGGTTTGGGGGTTTGGGGTCCTTGTGGCACCCTCGGGGTTCATTCCTGGGGGAGTTCTGGGGAGCGGGGTTTGATTTTGGGGCCCCGGTGACATTTTGGGGTCCCGGTGACATTTTGGGGGTCTCGGTCACGTATTGGGGGGGGGGAGGTTTGGGGGTACCGGGGGGATTTTGGGGTTGATTTTGGGATTTATTTTGGGGCTGATTTTTGGGTTCCTGGGTTGATTTCGGGTCTGATTTCGAGGCTGATTTTGGGGTTGATTTTGGGGTTTTGGGGCTGATTTTGGGGCTGATCTCGGGGTTGATTTTGGGGCTCATTTTGGGGCTGACTTCAGGGCTGATTTCGGGGTCCTGGGCTGGTTTTGGGTTTGATTTTGGGGCTGATTTTGGGGCTAATTTTTGGGTTCCCGGGGGCTGATTTTGGGATTTCGGGGTTGATTTTGGGGTTTATTTTGGGGTTGATTTTTGGGCTGATTTGGGCATCCCGGGGTTGATTTTGGGGCTCATTTCGGGGTTGATTTGGGGGTCCCAGGGCTGATTTTGGGGTCCCGCGGCTGATTTTGGGGTTGATTTCAGAGTTGATTTTTGGGCTGATTTTGGGGTCCCGGGTTTATTTCGGGGCTGATTTTGGGGCTGATTTTGGGGTTCCTGGGTTGATTTTGGGGTCCCTGGGCTGATTTTTGTGCTGATTTTGGGATTTATTTTGGGGCTGATTTTGGGGCTCATTTTGGGGTCCCAGGTTTATTTTGGTGCTGATTTTGGGGCAGATTTTGGGGCTGATTTCGGGGTCCCGGGTTTATTTTGGGGTTTATTTTGTGCCGATTTCGGGGCTCATTTTGGGGCTGATTTCGGGGTCCCAGGTTTATTTTGGGGCTGATTTCGGGGCTGGTTTCGGGTTTGATTTCGGGGTCCCAGGGTTTATTTTTGTGCTGATTTTGGGATTTATTTCGGGGCTGATTTTGGGGCTCATTTTGGGGTCTCAGGGTTGATTTTGGGGTTTATTTTTGTGCTGATTTCGGGGCTGATTTTTGGGTTGATTTTGGGGTCCCGGGTTTATTTTGGTGCTGATTTCGGGGCGCAGGCGCAGGCCATGGCCCTGGAGAGAGCCGCCCTGAGCCGCCACGTGGCCGAGGTGCTGCAGAGGGTCCTGGGGACCCCCCCCGGGTCGGGACCCCCCCCCGGGTCGGGACCCCCCCCCGGATCGGGACCCCCCCCCGGGTCGGGACCCCCCCCCGGATCGGGACCCCCCCCCGGGACGGGACCCCCCCCCCGGCTCGGCCGCGTGGGGAGGGGCCGAGGATGAGGAGGAGGAGGGGGGGGGGGAGGGGCCGCTGCTGCCCCCCCCCGCCTTCAGGGACCCCCCGGGGGGGGCGGGGCCCCTGCCCTGAGCCCCCCCCCCATCCCCCACCCCTCAATAAAGAACCGAGACCCCCCCCGAGGCTGAGTCCCAAAAATTCCCAAAACTGCCCCAAATTGGGGGCTCCCCCACAGACACCCCGAATTCCGTCCGCCGTGACTTTATTGACCCTGGGGGGGCCGCGACCCCCCCGGGACCCCCCGGGACCCCCCCGGACCCCCCGGACACCCCGGGACCCCCACGGACACCCCGGGACCCCCCCGGACCCCCAGACCCATCAGGACCACCCCCCAGCCCCGGATTTGGGGAGGGGTCCCGGGCTGGGCCCAGCCCAGCGGTCACTCAGGGGTCACTCTGGGGTCACTCGGCTCAGTCCGGTGGGCGCAGGGGTCACTCAGGGCTTGGTCTGGGGGTCACTCGGTGGTCACTCGGTGGTCACTCGGCGGTCACTCGGCGGTCACTCGGTGGTCACTCAGGGTCAGTCCAGCAGGCACAGGGGTCACTCAAGGCTCGGTCTGGGGGTCACTCAGAGGTCACTTGGCTCAATCCGGTGGGTGCAGGGGTCAGTTTGGGTGTCGTTCAGAGGTCACTCGGCGATCACTTGGTGGTCACTCCGTGGTCACTCAGGGTCAGTCCAGCAGGCACAGGGGTCAGTTTGGGTGTCGTTCAGAGGTCACTCGGCGATCACTTGGTGGTCACTCCGTGGTCACTCACGGTCAGTCCGGTGAGCACAGGGGTCACTCAGGGCTTGGTCTGGGGGTCACTCAGTGGTCACTCGGTGGTCACTCAGGGTCAGTCCAGCAGGCACAGGGGTCAGTCTGGGTGTCGTTCAGGGGTCACTCGGCGGTCACTCGGCGGTCAGTCCAGCGGGCACAGGGGTCACTCAGGGCTGGGTCTGGGGGTCACTCGGCGGTCACTCGGCGGTCACTCCGTGGTCACTCGGCGGTCAGTCCAGCAGGCACAGGGGTCACTCAGGGCTTGGTCTGGGGGTCACTTGGCGGTCACTTGGCGGTCACTTGGCGGTCACTCGGCTCAGTCCAGTGGGTGCAGGGGTCAGTCTGGGTGTCGTTCAGGGGTCACTTGGCGGTCACTCGGCGGTCACTCCGTGGTCACTCAGCGGTCACTCGGCTCAGTCCGGCGGGCACAGGGGTCACTCAGGGCTCGGTCTGGGGGTCACTTGGCGGTCACTCAGCGGTCACTCGGCGGTCACTCGGCGGTCACTCGGGTCAGTCCGGCGGGCACAGCCGCGCCCCGATGTCGTCCAGCAGCCAGTCCAGGCCGGGCAGGAGGTCCCGGCCGGTGAAGGCCGAGCAGCCCTGGATGCGCCAGCGGTGGCTGCGGATGGAGTCCAGCTCCAGGGCCTGGGCAGGGGTCAGGGGTCAGGGGGGTCACAGGGGGGTCACAGAGGTCACAGGGGTCAGGGGGGTCACAGGGGTCAGGTTTTAGGGAGGATTTTTGGGGGATTTTGGGGATTTTTGGGGGGTTCTGGGGGTACCTCCCGGATGTCCCCCGCCGGCAGCGCCCCGGGCAGGTCCTGTTTGTTGGCGAACACGAGCAGGGTGGCCCCGGCCAGGCGCTGTGGGGACAGCGAGGATGTCACCACCCAGCCCTTGTCCCCCTTGTCACCCCCCCCGCAGGCCGTTCACTGTCCCCATGACCCTGTGACCTCTCCATATGCCCGTGTCCCCATGGCTGTCACCGTGTCCCCCATGTCCCCATGTCCCCATGGCTGTCCCTGTGTCCCCATGTCCATCCCCGTGTCTCCATGTCCCTGTGTCCCCATGGCTGTCCCCGTATCCCTGTGGCTGTCCCCATGTCCCCATGGCTGTCCCCATGTCCCCATGGCTGTCCCCATGTCCCTGTGGCTGTCCCCATGGCTGTCCCCACGTCCCCATGTCCATCCCCGTGTCTCCATGTCCCCATGTCCCCATGGCTGTCCCCATGGATATCCCCATGTCCCCATGTCCATCCCCACGTCCCCGTGTCCCCCATGTCCCCCGTGTCCCCATGTCCCTGTGGCTGTCCCCATGTCCCCATGGCCATCCTCATGTCCATTCCCGTGTCCCCATGTCTGTCCCCATGTCCCCGTGGCTGTCCCCGTGTGCCCGTAGCTGTCCCCACATCCCCATGACTCTCCCCATGTCCCCATGTCCCCCGTGTCCCCATATCCCCATGGCTGTCCCCCTGTCCCCACGGCTCTCCCCATGTCCCCATGTCCATCCCCACGTCCCCGTGGCCATCTCCGTATCCCTGTGGCTGTCCCCATGTCCCCCATGTCCCCCTGTCCCCATGTCCATCCCCGTGTTCCCATGGATATCCCCATGTCCCCGTGTCCCCATGTCCCCGTGGCTGTCCCCACATCCCCATGTCCGTCCCCATGGCTGTCCCCATGTCCATCCCCACGTCCCCATGTCCCCATGTCCCCATGTCCCCATGTCCCCGTGTCCGTCCCTGTGTCCCCGTGTCCCCCATGTCCCCATGGCTGTCCCCATGGCTGTCCCCATGTCCATCCCCACGTCCCCGTGTCTCCATGTCCCCGTGTCCCCATGGCTGTCCCCGTATCCCTGTGGCTGTCCCCATGTCCCCATGGATATCCCCATGTCCCCATGTCCCCATGTCCATCCCCATGTCCCCGTGTCCCCATGGCTGTCCCCGTGTCCCCATGGCTGTCCCCTTGGCTCTCCCCACGTCCCCCTGTCCCAATGTCCCCCGTGTCCCCCCGTGTCCCCGCTGTCACCTCCTCGCGGAGCAGGGCGCGCACCCTGTCCCCCATGTCCCCCCCCGTGTCCCCGCGTCCCCGCTGTCACCTCCTCGCGGAGCAGGGCGCGCAGCTCGCTGGCGCAGAGCCGCAGCCGCTGCCGGTCACTGCTGTCCACCACCCACACCAGCCCGTCCGTGCTCTCGAAGTAATTGCGCCAGTAGGAGCGCAGCGAGCTCTGCCCGCCCACGTCCCACACGTGCAGCTGGAACCTGCGGGGTCAGGGGTCAGCGCGGGGTCAGGGGTCACTGCGGGGTCAGGGGTCACTGTGCAGGGGGTCAGGGGTCAGCAGCACGGCCCCGCCCCTCCCCCACGCACCCGCGGTGCTCCAGGGTCTTGATGTTGAAGCCCAGGGTGGGGGAGGTGCCGCCCACGTCCTCCCCGTTCAGCCGCTTCAGCAGCGTCGTCTTCCCGGCGTTGTCCAATCCCCTGCGAGGGGCGGGGCCTCAGGACACGCCCAGACCGGGCCACGCCCCTTTACAGACCCCACCTACTGACCACACCCACATGGGGCACACCCCTTTTACAGACCCCACCCACTGACCATGCTCAGGGCCACACCCACACCGGACACACCCCCCTACAGACCCCTCCCCACTGACCACACCCACATTGACCGCACCCACACAGCCCCCTGCCCCTTTACAGGCCCCACCCCACTGGCCACACCCACAGACACGCCCACATAGGGACACACCCCCTTTACAAACCCCACTCCACTAACCACACCCATAGACACACCCACACTGTGACACGCCCCTTTACAGACCCCTCCCCACTGACCACACCCACGGCCACACCCACACCGGGCACACCCCTTTTACAGACCCCGCCCTCTGACCACACCCACGCTGTGACACGCCCCTTCACAGACCCCACCTCATCACACCCAGCCATGCCCACTGACCACACCCACACTGACCACACCCACACTGACCACACCCACACAAGCCCCTGCCCCCTTCACAGGCCCCACCCCGTTGACCACACCCCCACTGACCACACCCCCACTGACCACACCCTCACTGACTCCTCCCCCACGAGGCCCCACCCCTCCAAGCCCCGCCCCTCACCCCCATCATGCCCCGCCCCCCCCCCAACCCCACCCCCCCCCCGCCCCCCCCCCCCCCCCCCCCGCCCCCACCCCCCCCCCCGCCCCCCCCCCCGCCGGCCCCGCCCCTCCCAGCCCCGCCCCTCCAGGCCCCGCCCCCGGCCCCGCCCACAGCACGAGCAGCCGCAGTTCTCGCTCCTTCTCGCGCATTTTCTTCAGGATCGTCAGCAGCCCCATGGCGGCCGCGCGCGCCAGGCCCCGCCCCCTCCGGCCCCGCCCCCGCAGCCCCGCGCCGCTCCGCGATTGGCCCGTGCCGCCCGAAGCCCCGCCCCCCGCCGCCCATTGGTCCGCGCGCTCCCGCTCCCGCCGCCACTTCCGGGTGCTCGGCGGCGGCGCTTGGCGCCCCCTGGCGGCCCGGAGGAGCGCGGGGCGGGCCGGGGGCGGGGCCGGGAGCTGGGGGGTCCCGGGGGGGGCGGGTTGGGGATCCCGAGGGGTCCCCAGGGTGTCCCGGATCCGCCCGCCCCCCCGCCATGGCCGCCCGGAGTCTCTTCCTCCTCCTCCTCCTCCTGGCGCTGCCGGTGCCGCCCCCGGCCATGCCCGACACCCCCGGCCCCGGCTGCCGCCTCCGCTGTAAGAGCTGGGGGCACCCCCAGACCTCCCCCCCCCCGACCCTCCCGCCCTCTCCGGGGTCCGCCATGCTCAGGGACCCCCCCCACGGCCGCGGGACCCCCGGCTCCCGTGGGAACCCCTCCCGCCAGAGGTGATCCCAACCCCAACCCCCCCCCCCCCCCCGGTACCGAACCTTTCTGGGGACCCCCCGGGACCCCCCCCCCCCCAGGCCCCGCTCTCCAGCTCCGCCCCTTTCCCCACGGCCCCGCCCCTTTTCACTCCCCCCACCCTTTTCCAGGGGTCCCGGTGCCCCTCCCACGAGGGGCGGGGCGCTGCCGCGCGGGGGGCGTGGCCTCGCTGGGCGCATGCGCGGGGTACTGCGAGTCGCGCGCTGGCCCCGCCCCCCCCGCGCTGCTGGACGCCGGAGGGCGCCCCCTGCTGGCCGAGGCGCGCTGCTGCACCATGGAGCGCGTGACCAGGGTGGGCGTGGCTCGAGCGGAGTGGGCGGGGCGGTGCAGTGGTGGGCGGGGCCTGTGGTGTGGGTGGGGCACACTCAGGTGTGGGCGGGGCACACTCAGGTGTGGGCGGGGCACACTCAGGTGAGGGCGGGGCACACTCAGGTGTGGGCGGGGCACACCCAGGTGAGGGCGGGGCACACTCAGGTGTGGGCGGGGCACACTCAGGTGTGGGTGGGGCACACTCAGGTGTGGCTGGGGTACAGTCAGGTGTGGGCGGGGCACACTCAGGTGTGGGTGGGGCACACTCAGGTGAGGGCGGGGCACACTCAGGTGTGGGTGTGGCACACAGGTATGGGTGGGGCACACTCAGGTATGGGCGGGGCAAACTCAGGTGTGGGTGGGGCACACTAAGGTGAGGGCGGGGCACACTCAGGTGTGGGCGGGGCACAGTCAGGCGTGGGCGGGGCACACTAAGGTGAGGGCGGGGCACACTCAGGCGTGGGCGGGGCACACTCAGGTGTGGGTGGGGCACACTCAGGTGTGGGCGGGGCACACTCAGGTGTGGGCGGGGCACACTCAGGTGTGGCTGGGGTACAGTCAGGTGTGGGCGGGGCGGTGCGGGGGTGGGCGGGGCCTGTGGTGTGGGTGGGGCACACTCAGGTGAGGGCGGGGCACACTCAGGTGAGGGCGGGGCACACTCAGGTGAGGGCGGGGCACACTCAGGTGTGGGCGGGGCACACTCAGGTGTGGGCGGGGCACACTCAGGTGTGGGCGGGGCACACTCAGGTGTGGGTGGGGCACAGTCAGGTGTGGGCGGGGCACACTCAGGTGAGGGCGGGGCACACTCAGGTGTGGGCGGGGCACACTCAGGTGTGGGCGGGGCACACAGGTGTGGGTGGGGCACACTCAGGTGTGGGCGGGGCACACTCAGGTGTTAACGGCCCTGACCCCGCCCTCGCTGCTCCTCCCCCAGGTGCAGGTGACCCTGCGCTGCCCGGGCGGGTCGCGGCGGCTCCGCACGGTGTCGGCCGGGTCCTGCAGGTGCGACATGTGCCGGCTGGGCCGGTACTGACCCCGGTACCGACCCCGGTACCGACCCTCGGGACCCCGCGGGACTGACCCCCACGGACCCCCATTAAACGGAGCAGCACCAGCGGCTCTCGCAGTCTTGGGGGGCTCCAGGGAAGCACTCGGGGGTTGCAGCACCCAAAATCCATTATTGATCCCCAGAATCCTTTATTGACCCCCAAAATCCTTTATGGACCCCTAAATTCGCCCCCGAGGGACCTCAGGTGGTCCCGCCTTACCCCCCGCAACACCTCAAAGCCCCCCCAGCCTCCACGCGTGCCCCTTCTGAGACCCCAGACCCCAAATCCGGCCCCGCCCCTGAACCCTCCCGGTCCCAGACCTGCCCCCGACCCCCAAACTCCCCCCGATCTCCCCCCGCCCCGGTTCCTCCCGGTCCGCGCCCCAGCTCCTCCCGTTTCCGGGATTCTCCGACACGTCACTTCCGGCTCAGACTCCGCCCCCTTTCTGCCGATTGGTCAGTGCGCACGCGCACCCTTTTCGCGGCGCTCCCATTGGCCGGCAGCGCGAAGCGCCCGTTGATTGGTGCGGCACGCTGTCAATCAAACCTCAGCCAATGGGGAGCAGCGGCTGGGAGCCGGAAGTGCGTGGGCGGTCCCGGAAGCGGCGGGCCGATCGCGGCGGTGCCGGTGCCGCCATGCCGCGCTGGGCGCGGGGCTGGCCCGAGGCGCTCAAGGCCCGCGCCGCCCGGTACGCGCTGCAGCGATGGCTCGGGCCCTACCTGGAGGAGCCGCTGCGGCTCGAGCAGCTCGGACTGGACCTGCGGGGAGGCACCGGGAGCCTCCGGGAGCTGCGGCTGCGAGCGGCGGTCAGTGGGGGCACCGGGAGTGCCGGGCACAGCGGGGAGAGCGAGGAACAGGGGGACACCTGAGCGGGTCGGGGACACCTGAGGGGGTCGGGGACACCTGAGCGGGTCGGGGACACCTGAGCGGGTCGGTGGCACCGGGAGGGGCGCGGGGCGGGTTCGGAGCCGGTTCTGCGGCGTTCCGGTGCTCGGGATTTTGGGGCGGTTTTGGGGGCGGCTCGGGGTCGGTTCCGGGCGGTTTTGGGGGATTTTGGGGCGGCTTTGGAGCCGATTTCGGGATGGTTTGGGGAGCGGGTTCGCGGCCGGTTTTGGGGTGAATCTGGGAGGTTCGGGCGTGGCCCCGGGGGCGGTTCCGGGCCCGTTCCCGGCGGTTCCGTCCCGGTCCCGGCGGTTCCGTCCCGGTCCCGGCGGTTCCGTCCCGTTCCCGGCGGTTCTGTCCCGTTCCCGGCGGTTCTGTCCCGTTCCCGGCGGTTCTGTCCCGTTCCCGGCGGTTCTGTCCCGTTCCCGGTGGTTGGTTCTGTCCCGTTCCGGGCGGTTCTGTCCCGGTCCTGGCGGTTCTGTCCCGGTTCTGTCCCGGTTCTGTCCCGTTCCCGTGGTTCTGTCCCGTTCCCGTTCCCGGTGGTTCTGTCCCGGTGGTTGGTTCATTCCCGGTCCCGGCGGTTCTGTCCCGTTCGGGGCGGTTCTGTCCCGTTCCCGGCGGTTCATTCCCGTCCCGGCGGTTCATTCCCGTCCCGGCGGTTCTGTCCCGTTCCCGGCGGTTCATTCCCGTCCCGGCGGTTCATTCCCGTCCCGGCGGTTCATTCCCGTCCCGGCGGTTCATTCCCGTCCCGGCGGTTCCGTCCCGGTCCCGGCGGTTCTGTCCCGTTCCCGGCGGTTCTGTCCCGGTCCCGGCGGTTCTGTCCCGGTTCTGTCCGGTCCGGCCCGGTCCGGCCCGGTCGCTGACCGCTCGCCGCAGGCCCTGGACGCGCTGCTGGCCGAGGCGGCGGCGCCGCTGGAGCTGCTCGCGGGCGCCGTCGGGGCTGTGACCGTCACCGTGCCCTGGGCCGCGCTGGGCACCGAGCCCGTGCGGCTGCGGCTGCGGGAGCTGCGCCTCGTGCTGCGGCCGCGTGAGTGACCGGTCACCTTATTGTCACCTCAGTGTCACCTCCTTGTCACCTCCCTGTCACCTACCAACTCCCGGTCACCTCCATGTCACCTCATTGTCACCTCCCTGTCACCTCCTTGTCACCGCCCGGTCACCTGCCACCGCCCGGTCACCTCCCTGCCACCACCCGGTCACCCCTTGTCACCTCATTGTCACCCCTTGTCACCTCATTGTCACCTACCAATGCCCGGCCACCTCCCTGTCACCTCATTGTCACCTCCTTCTCACTGCCCGGTCACCTCCTTGTCACCTCCCTGCCACCACCCTGCCATCGCCTGGTCACCTCTTGATCATCTCCTTGTCACCTGCCACCGCCCTACCACCACCCGGTCACCCCTTGTCACCTCCCTGTCACCTCATTGTCACCTACCAACGCCCGGTCACTGCCCTGCCACCTCCCTGCCACTGCCCGGTCACCTCCTTGTCACCTGCCACCACCCTGCCTCCGCCTTGTCACCTCCCTGTCACCTCCCTGTCACCTCCTTGTCACCTCCCTGCCACCTCCCTGCCACCTCCCTCCCTCCGCCTTGTCACCTCCCTGTCACCTCCCTGTCACCTCCTTGTCCCCTCCTTGTCACCTGCCACCACCCTGCCACTGCCTTGCCGACCCTTTGTCATCTCCTTGTCACTTGCTTGTCACCGCCTGGTCACCTCCCTACCACCTGTCAGCACCCTGCCGCCTTTTTGTCACCTCCTTGTCACTGCCCTGCCACCGCCCTGCCACCGCCTTGACGCTTCCTTGTCACCGCCCTGCCACCACCGGTCCCCTCCCTGTCACCTTCCTGCCCCCTCCCCCTCGGTGCCACCCGTGTACCATCCACCCACTGTCCCTGTCACCTCCCGCTGTCCCCCCCTGACCCCCCTGTGTCCCCCCCCGTGTCCCCCTGACCCGCCCTGACCCCCACCATGTCCCCGTGTCCCCTGACCCCCCCGTGTCCCTCCCTGACCCCCCTGTGACCCCGGTGTCCCCCCGTGTCCCCCCCACAGCTCCCGTGCCACCCCTTGCAGTGTCCCCCCCGTGTCCCCACCATGTCCCTGTGTCCCCCTGACCCCCCCGACCCCCCGTGTCCCCCCCCTGACCCCCCCGTGTCCCCCCATGACCCCCCTGACCCGCCCTGACCCCCACTATGTCCGCGTGTCCCCCCTGACCCCCCCCGTGTCCCCTGACCCCGGTGACCCCGGTGTCCCCCCATGACCCCCCCATGTCCCCACCATGTCCCCGTGTCCCCCCCTGACCCCTGGTGACCCCGTTGTCCCCCCGTGTCCCCGTGTCCCCTGACCCCCCCGTGTCCCCCCGTGTCCCCCCCCGACCCCCCCGTGTCCCCTGACCCCCCCGTGTCCCCCCCTGACCCCGGTGTCCCCCCGTGTCCCCCCAGGCCAGCCGGGGTCGCCGGGGTCGGGGTCGCCCCCCCCGGGGGGGTCGCAGCAGGGCCGGGACCCCCCCCCAGAGCCGCCCCCGCTGGAGGGGCTGGAGGCGCTGGCGGTGACCATTGACACAGGTGACACTGGGGACAATGGGGACATGGGGGACACAGGGGACAGGGAGGGGCTGGAGGCGCTGGCGGTGACCATTGACACAGGTGACAACGGGGACAGGGACACAGGGACAGCGGGGACAGGGAGGGGACAGGGAGGGGCTGGAGGCGCTGGCGGTGACCATTGACACAGGTGACAGTGGGGACAGGGAGGGGACACGGGGGACAGGGAGGGGACAGGGAGGGGACAGGGAGGGGCTGGAGGCGCTGGCGGTCACCATTGACACAGGTGACACTGGGGACAGTGGGGACAGGGACACAGGGGACAGGGAGGGGACAGGGAGGGGCTGGCGGTCACCATTGACACAGGTGACACTGGGGACAGGGACACAGGGGACAGAGGGGACAGGGAGGCGCTGGAGGCGCTGGCGGTCACCATTGACACAGGTGACAAGGGAGGGGACAGGTGACAATGGGGACAGGGACACAGGGGACAGGGAGGGGACAGGGAGGGGACACTGACACGGGTGACAATGGGGATGGGGACAGGACTTGGGGGGGACCCAGGTGTCCCTGGGGGAGGTGGCACGGGGGAGGGGTCTGCCCCTGGCCCCTCTGCCATGTCCACCCCTCACTGTCCCTGTGTCCCCTGACTGTCCCCTGGGTGTCCCCTCACTGTCCCCATGTCCCCTGAGTGTCCCCTGGGTGTCCCCTGACTGTCCCTGTGTGTCCGCAGTGCTGCGGCGGCTGCAGGTGCTGCTGGAGGACGCCGAGCTCCGCGTGGAGCTGCCCCCGCAGCCCGGGGGGGGCCCGGGGGGGGCGCTGGAGCTGCACCTGCCCAGGTGAGGGGGAGGGCTGGGAGGGGCTGGGTGTGACCCGGGGCTGTCCCCAAGTGTCCCCAAGGGTGTCCCCAGGTGGGGGGGAGGGGCTGGGGGAGGGGCTGGGTGTGTCCCAGGGCTGACCCCAGTGTCCCCAGGTGTGTCCCCAGCTGTCCCCAGTGTCCCCAGTGTCCCCGTCCGTCCCCAGGGCCGAGCTCGAGGACGCCGGGGGCGATCCCGGGGCCGCTCCCCCCGCGGTTCTGCTCAAGGAGCTGCGGCTGCGCGACGCCCGGCTGCTGTGGCAGGAGCTGCCACCCACCTGGGCACAGGTAATGTCACCTGTGTGTCACCTGAGTCACCCTGTGTGTGCTCTGTGTCACCCTGTGTCACCCTGTGTGTGTCACCTGTGTGTCACTCTGTGTGCGGCTGCTGTGGCAGGAGCTGCCACCCACCTGGGCACAGGTACTGTCACCTGTGTGTCACCTGTGTGTCACCCTGTGTGTCACCTGTGTGTCACCCTGTGTGTGTCACCTGTGTGTCACTCTGTGTGTCACCTGTGTGTCACCCTGTGTGTGTCACCTGTGTGTCACCCTGTGTGCGGCTGCTGTGGCAGGAGCTGCCACCCTCGGAGGTGCAGGTAATGTCACCTGTGTGTCACCTGTGTGTCACCTGTGTGTGCTCTGTGTCACCTGTGTGTCACCTGTGTCACTCTGTGTGCGGCTGCTGTGGCAGGAGCTGCCACCGCCCTGGGCACAGGTACGGACACCTGTGTGTCACCTGTGTCACCCTGTGTGTCACCTGTGTGTCACCTGAGTCACCCTGTGTGTCACCTGTGTGTCACTCTGTGTGCGGCTGCTGTGGCAGGAGCTGCCACCGCCCTGGGCACAGGTACGGACACCTGTGTGTGCCCTGTGTGTCACCTGTGTGTCACCTGTGTCACCTGTGTGTCACTCTGTGTGTCACTCTGTGTGCGGCTGCTGTGGCAGGAGCTGCCACCCACCTGGGCGCAGGTAATGTCACCTGTGTGTCACCTGTGTGTCACCTGTGTGTGCCCTGTGTGTCACCTGTGTGTGTCACCTGTGTGCGGCTGCTGTGGCAGGAGCTGCCACCCACCTGGGCACAGGTAATGTCACCTGTGTCACCTGTGTGTGTCACGCTGTGTGCTCTGAGTCACCCTGTGTGTGTCACCCTGTGTGTGTCACCCTGTGTGTGTCACCTGTGTGTCACCTGTGTGCGGCTGCTGTGGCAGGAGCTGCCACCGCCCTGGGCACAGGTAATGTCACCTGTGTGTCACCTGTGTGTCACCCTCTGTGTGCTCTGTGTCACCCTGTGTCACCCTGTGTGTGTCATCGTGTGTGTCACTCTGTGTGCGGCTGCTGTGGCAGGAGCTGCCACCCCCCTGGGCACAGGTAATGTCACCTGTGTCACCTGTGTCACCTGTGTCACCTGTGTCACCCTGTGTGTCACTCTGTGTGCGGCTGCTGTGGCAGGAGCTGCCACCGCCCTGGGCGCAGGTAATGTCACCTGTGTCACCTGTGTGTCACCTGTGTGTGCCCTGTGTCACCCTCTGTGTGCTCTGTGTCACCCTGTGTGTGTCACCTGTGTGTCACTCTGTGTGCGGCTGCTGTGGCAGGAGCTGCCACCGCCCTGGGCGCAGGTACGGACACCTGTGTGTCACCTGTGTGTCACCTGTGTGTCACCTGTGTCAGCTGTGTCACCCTGTGTCACCCTGTGTGTGTCACCCTGTGTGTGTCACCCTGTGTGTCACCCTGTGTCACCTGTGTCACTCTGTGTGTCACCTGTGTGTCACCTGTGTCACCTGTGTGTCACCTGTGTGTCACTCTGTGTGTGGCTGCTGTGGCAGGAGCTGCCACCCACCTGGGCACAGGTAATGTCACCTCTGTCACCTCTGTCACTTGTGTGTCACCTGTGTGTGCTCTGTGTGTCACCTGTGTGTCACCTGTGTGTCACCTGTGTGTGCTCTGTGTCACCTTGTGTCACCCTGTGTCACCTGTGTGTGCCCTGTGTGTGCGGCTGCTGTGGCAGGAGCTGCCACCCACCTGGGCACAGGTAATGTCACCTGTGTGTCACCTGTGTGTCACCTGTGTGTCACCTGAGTCACCCTGTGTGTGTCACCCTGTGTGTCACCTGTGTCACCTGTGTCACCTGTGTGTGTCACCTGTGTGTCACCTGTGTGTCACCTGTGTCACCCTGTGTGTGTCACCTGTGTGTCACCTGTGTCACCTGTGTCACCTGTGTGTGTCACCTGTGTGTCACCCTGTGTGTCACCTGTGTGTGTCACCCTGTGTGCGGCTGCTGTGGCAGGAGCTGCCACCCCCCTGGGCACAGGTAATGTCACCTCTGTCACCTGTGTGTCACCTGTATCACCCTGTGTCACCTGTGTGTCACCTGTGTGCGGCTGCTGTGGCAGGAGCTGCCACCCCCCTGGGCACAGGTACGGACACCTGTGTGTCACCTGTGTGTCACCTGTGTCACCCTGTGTGTCACTCTGTGTCACCCTCTGTGTGCTCTGTGTGTGTCACTCTGTGTGTGCGGCTGCTGTGGCAGGAGCTGCCGCCCACCTGGGCGCAGGTACGGACACCTGTGTGTCACCTGTGTCACCCTGTGTGTCACCTGTGTCACCCTGTGTGTCACCTGTGTGTGCCCTGTGTGTGTCACCTGTGTGTGCGGCTGCTGTGGCAGGAGCTGCCACCGCCCTGGGCACAGGTAATGTCACCTGTGTGTCACCCTGTGTGTCACCTGTGTCACCTGTGTGTGTCACCTGTGTGTCACCTGTGTGTGTCACTCTGTGTGCGGCTGCTGTGGCAGGAGCTGCCGCCCCCCTGGGCACAGGTAATGTCACCTGTGTGTCACCTGTGTCACCTGTGTGTGCCCTGTGTGTGTCACCTGTGTGTCACCTGTGTGTGTCACTCTGTGTGCGGCTGCTGTGGCAGGAGCTGCCACCCCCGTGGGTGCAG
Organism: Catharus ustulatus; assembly: GCF_009819885.2. Taxonomy (NCBI): domain Eukaryota; kingdom Metazoa; phylum Chordata; class Aves; order Passeriformes; family Turdidae; genus Catharus; species Catharus ustulatus. The sequence goes on from NC_046252.1 coordinate 2,793,788, forward strand.
GTACTGTCACCTGTGTGTCACCTGAGTCAGCTGTGTCACCTGTGTGTCACCTGTGTCACCTGTGTGTCACCTGTGTGTCACCTGTGTGCGGCTGCTGTGGCAGGAGCTGCCACCCACCTGGGCACAGGTAATGTCACCTCTGTCACCTGTGTGTCACCTGAGTCACCTGTGTGTCACCTGTGTCACCCTGTGTGTCACCTGTGTGTCACCTGTGTGTGCTCTGTGTGTGTCACTCTGTGTGCGGCTGCTGTGGCAGGAGCTGCCACCCACCTGGGCACAGGTACTGTCACCTGTGTGTCACCTGTGTGTGTCACGCTGTGTCACCCTGTGTCACCTGAGTCACCCTGTGTGTGTCACCTGTGTGTCACTCTGTGTGTGCCCTGTGTGTGTCACCCTGTCTGTCACTCTGTGTGCGGCTGCTGTGGCAGGAGCTGCCACCCACCTGGGCACAGGTACTGTCACCTGTGTGTCACCTGTGTGTCACCTGTGTGTCATCGTGTGTGTCACCTGAGTCACCCTGTGTGTGTCACCTGTGTGTCACTCTGTGTGTGGCTGCTGTGGCAGGAGCTGCCACCCACCTGGGCACAGGTACTGTCACCTGTGTGTCACCTGTGTGTCACCTGTGTGTCATCGTGTGTGTCACCTGTGTGTCACCTGTGTGTCACCTGTGTGTCACCTGTGTGTCACCTGTGTGTGTGTCACCTGTGTCCCCTCAGTGTCCCCATGTCCCCCCAGTGTCCCCAATGTCCCCTCAGTGTCCCCGCAGGTCCCCAATGTCCCCTCAGTGTCCCCAATGTCCCCTCTGTGTCCCCGCAGGTCCCCGTGTCCCTTCAATGTCCTCAGTGTCCCCAATGTCCCCATGTCCCCTCTGTGTCCCCGCAGGTCCCCGTGTCCCCCCCGGTGCTGGGGGGGCTCCTCCCGGGCCCCTCGGAGCTGAGCCTGCGCCTGAAACGGAAACGGAGCGGGGGGCTGCCGGGACCGGCGGTGGGGGAGGGGCTGCCGGGACCGGCGGTGGGGGAGGGGCTGGGGGGGGGGGGAGGGGCTGGGGAATGGGGGAGGGGCTGGGGGGGGAGGGGCTGCCGGGACCGGCGGTGGGGGAGGGGCTGGGGGATGGGGGAGGGGCTGCGGTGGGGGAGGGGCTGCCGGGACCGGCGGTGGGGGAGGGGCTGGGGGATGGGGGAGGGGCTGCGGTGGGGGAGGGGCTGCCGGGACCGGCGGTGGGGGAGGGGCTGGGGGGGGTGGGGGAGGGGCTGGGGGGGGGGAGGGGCTGCGGGACCGGCGGTGGGGGAGGGGCTGCGGTGGGGGGAGGGGCTGCCGGGACCGGCGGTGGGGGAGGGGCTGCGGTGGGGGAGGGGCTGCCGGGACCGGCGGTGGGGGAGGGGCTGGGGGGGAGGGGCTGCCGGGACCGGCGGTGGGGGAGGGGCTGGGGGGGAGGGGCTGCCGGGACCGGCGGTGGGGGAGGGGCTGGGGGGGGAGGGGCTGGGGGGTGGGGGAGGGGCTGCCGGGACCGGCGGTGGGGGAGGGGCTGGGGGTGGGGGAGGGGCTGGGGGGGGCAGTGTCATTTTTGGGGTTTTTTTGGGTTTCGGGGTTTTTGGGGACTGATTTTGAGGTTTTTTAGTTGTGGGGGTTTTGGGGTCTCATTTTCAGAGTTTTGGGGTTTTGGGGTCTCGTTTTCAGAGTTTTGGGGTCTCATTTTTAGGGGTTTGGTTTTTTTTGGTTTCTGTGTTTTTTTGGGTTTCACTTTTGGGGGTTTTGGGGTCTCCTTGTCAGAGTTTTGGGTTTTTGGGGTCTCGTTTTCAGAGTTTTGGGGTCTCATTTTTAGGGGTTTGGTTTTTTTTGTTTCTGTGGTTTTTTTGGGTTTCACTTTCGGGGGTTCTGGGGTCTCATTGTCAGAGTTTTGGGTTTTTGGGTTGTTATATTCAGGGATTTCGGATTTTTTTTGGGGGGCCTCATTTTCAGAGATTTTAGGACTTTTTTTTTGTTTCTGTGGTTTTTGGGGTCTCATTTTCAAGATTTCTGGGTTTTTTCTGGTTTCTGGGTTTTTGGGGGTCTCGTTTTAAGGGGTTTTGGGTTTTTTGGTTTCTGTGGTTTTTGAGGTGTTGTTTTCAGGATTTTTGAGGTTTTTTGGGTTTCTGTGGTTTTTGGGGTCTCATTGGGGGTCTTGGGATCTCGTTTTTGGGGGTTTTTTGGGTCTCATTTTCAGAGATTTTGGGTTTTTTTGGTTTCTGTGTTTTTTGGGATCTCATTTTCAGAGTTTTAGGTTTTTGGGGTCTCATTTTCAGAGTTTTGGGGTCTAATATTCAGGGATTTAGAGTTTTTGGGGTCTCATTTTTGGGTTTTTTTCCGGGTTTCTGTGTTTTTTGGAGTCTCATTTTGAGGGGTTTTGGGTTTTTTGGTTTCTGTGTTTTTTGGGTCTGATTTTCAGAGCTTTTGGTTTTTCTGGTTTTTGTGTTTTTTGGGGTTTCATTTTCACGGTTTTCTGGGTTTTTGGGGTCTCATTTTCGGGGTTTTGGGTTTTTGGGTTCTTATATTCAGGGATTTTGGTTTTTTTTGGGGGGTGCTATTTTCAGCGATTTTGGGATTTTCTTTGGTTTCTGTGGTTTTTAGGGTCTCATTGGGGTTTTTGGGGTCTCGTTTTTGGGGTTTTTTAGGGTCTCATTTTCAGGATTTTGGGTTTTTTGTTTCCGTGGTTTTTTGGTCTCACTTTCAGGATTTTAGGGTCTCATTTTGGGGGTTTTTGGGTTTTTGGGGTCTCATTTTCAGAGTTTTGGGTTTTTGGGTTGTTATATTCAGGGACTTTGGTTTTTTTTTTGGGGTCTTATTTTCAGAGATTTTGGGATTTTGGGGTCTCGTTTTTGGGGTTTGTGGGGTCTCATTTTCAGGATTTTGGGTTTTTTGTCTCTCATTTTCAGGATTTTGGGTTTATTTGTGTTTTTTGTGTTTTTTATGTGTTTTTTGTGTCCCTGCCCAGGTGGAGCTGGAGGGGCGCGTGGGGTCCCTGCACCTGCTGCTGCCCCCCCCCCCTGCTGGGGACGCTGCGGGCGCTGCTGGGGGCGCTGGAGCCCCCGGGTGAGACCCCAGACCCACCCTGGGGGGGACCCCAGACCCATCCAGGGACCCCAGACCCACCCCGGGGGGACCCCAGACCCACCCAGGGACCCCAGACCCAACAGGGGGGACCCCAGACCACCCGGGGACCCCAGACCCACCCAGGGACCCCAGACCCAACAGGGGACCCCAGACCACCCGGGGACCCCAGACCCACCTGGGGGGACCCCAGACCCACCTGGGGGGACCCCAGACCCACCCAGGGACCCCAGACCCACCCCAGGGGGACCCCAGACCCACCCCAGGGACCCCAGACCCACCCCGGGGACCCCAGACCCACCCCAGGGGGACCCCAGACCCACCCAGGGGGGACCCCAGACCCATCCAGGGACCCCAGACCCACCCCAGGGGGACCCCAGACCCACCCAGGGACCCCAGACCCAACAGGGGACCCCAGACCCACCCCGGGGACCCCAGACCCACCCAGGGGGACCCCAGACCCACCCAGGGACCCCAGACCCACCCCGGGGGGGACCCCAGACCCACCCCGGGGACCCCAGACCCACCCGGGGGGACCCCAGACCCATCCAGGGACCCCAGACCCATCCAGGGACCCCAGACCCACCCGGGGGGGACCCCAGACCCAACAGGGGAGACCCCAGACCCACCCGGGGACCCCAGACCCACCCCGGGGGGACCCCAGACCCATCCAGGGACCCCAGACCCAACAGGGGGACCCCAGACCCACCCAGGGACCCCAGACCCACACTGGGACCCCAGACCCACCCAGGGGATCTCAGACCCGCCCCAGGGACCCCAGACCCAACCAGGGACCCCAGACCCACCCGGGGGGACCCCAGACCCACCCCGGGGACCCCAGACCCACCCCGGGGGACCCCAGACCGATCCAGGGACCCCAGACCCACCCAGGGGGGACCCCAGACCCACCCGGGGAGACCCCAGACCCACCCGGGGGGACCCCAGACCCACCCGGGGGGACCCCAGACCCACAAGGGGACCCCAGACCCACCCAGGGACCCCAGACCCACCCGGGGGGGACCCCAGACCCAACAGGGGGACCCCAGACCCACCCCGGGGACCCCAGACCCACCCAGGGACCCCAGACCCACCCTGGGGGGACCCCAGACCCACCCCAGGGGGACCCCAGACCCACCTGGGGACCCCAGACCCGCCCCAGGGACCCCAGACCCACCCAGGGACCCCAGACCCACAGGGGGGACCCCAGACCCATCCAGGGACCCCAGACCCATCCAGGGGGGACCCCAGACCCACCCAGGGACCCCAGACCCACCCTGGGACCCCAGACCCACCCAGGGACCCCAGACCCATCCAGGGACCCCAGACCCACAGGGGGGACCCCAGACCCGCCCAGGGGGGACCCCAGACCCACCCAGGGACCCCAGACCCACCCCAGGGACCCCAGACCCACCCTGGGGGGACCCCAGACCCACCCCAGGGGGACCCCAGACCCATCCAGGGACCCCAGACCCATCCAGGGACCCCAGACCCACCCCAGGGACCCCAGACCCACCCGGGGGGACCCCAGACCCACCCCAGGGACCCCAGACCCACCCAGGGACCCCAGACCCACCCACAGGGGGACCCCAGACCCACCCAGGGACCCCAGACCCACCCAGGGGGGACCCCAGACCCAACAGGGGGACCCCAGACCCACCCAGGGACCCCAGACCCACCCCGGGGACCCCAGACCCATCCAGGGGGGACCCCAGACCCACCCCAGGGACCCCAGACCCACCCGGGGGGACCCCAGACCCGCCCCAGGGACCCCAGACCCACCCAGGGGGGACCCCAGACCCAACAGGGGGACCCCAGACCCACCCCGGGACCCCAGACCCACCCCGGGGACCCCAGACCCATCCAGGGGGGACCCCAGACTCATCCAAAGGGACCCCAGACCCACCCAGAGCGACCCCAGACCCACTCAAGGGGACCCCAGACCCACCCCAGGGACCCCAGACCCACCCAGGGGGACCCCAGACCCACCCAGGGGGACCCCAGACCCACCCAGGGACCCCAGACCCGCCCGGGGACCCCAGACCCAACAGGGGGACCCCAGACCCACCTGGGGACCCCAGACCCACCCAGGGACTCCAGACCCACCCCGGGACCCCAGACCCAACAGGGGGACCCCAGACCCACCTGGGGACCCCAGACCCACCCAGGGGGACCCCAGACCCACCCAGGGGGACCCCAGACCCACCCTGGGGGGGACCCCAGACCCACCCCGGGGACCCCAGACCCACCCGGGGACCCCAGACCCATCCAGGGGGGACCCCAGACCCAACAGGGGGGACCCCAGACCCACCCAGGGGGGACCCCAGACCCACCTGGGGACCCCAGACCCATCCAGGGGACCCCAGACCCACCCAGGGACCCCAGACCCACCCCAGGGGGACCCCAGACCCACCCAGGGACCCCAGACCCACCCGGGGGGGACCCCAGACCCATCCAGGGACCCCAGACCCACCCAGGGACCCCAGACCCAACAGGGGGGACCCCAGAATGGGGAGGGGGATTGGGGGGGGGATGGGGTCTGTTGGGGGGGATTTTGGGGCGGATTTTGGGGTGGGATTTTGGGTGGGATTTGGGGTGGGGTTTTGGGGGGGATTTGGGGTGGGATTTTGGGGGGTTTTGGGTGGATTTTGGGGGGATTTTGGGGGGTTTTGGGTGGATTTTGGGGGGATTTTGGGGGGTTTTTGAGGGGGATTTTGGGGGTTTATGGGGTGGGATTTTGGGGTGGGATTTTGGGGTGGGATTTTGGGGCTGATTTTGGGGTTTTTGGGGGGGGGGATTTTGGGTGGGATTTTGGGTGGATTTTGGGTGAATTTTGGGGTGGATTTTGGGGGTTTTTGGGGTGGGATTTTGGGGTGGGATTTTGGGTGGATTTTGGGGCCAATTTTGGGGTGGGATTTTGGGGGTTTTGGGGTTTTTTTGGGGTGGATTTTGGGTGAATTTTGGGGTGGTTTGGGTGGGATTTTGGGGTGGGATTTTGGGTGGATTTTGGCTGGATTTTGGGGCCAATTTTGGGGTGGGATTTTGGGGGTTTTTGGAGTTTTTTGGGGTGGATTTTGGGTGAATTTTGGGGTGGTTTGGGTTGGGATTCTGGACCCTCTGACCCCCCCCTCTTTTCCCCCCCCCAGGCGCCCCCCCCGGGGGTCGCAGCCGCCCCCTGGGCCCCCAGGACCTGGCGCTGATCGAGCGGGAGCTGAGCCGGGCCCTGCGGGGGGAGGGGGGAGCCCCCAGCCCCCCCGGGGGGGACCCCGACAGCGGTGAGGGGGGAGGGGCGGGGAGGGGGCTGGGGGGGGGGCTGGGGGAGGAATTGGGGGGGTTGGGGGAGGGGTTTGGGAGGGTCCAGGGAGGTCTGGGGGGGTTTGGGGCAGTTTTGGGGGGGTCTGAGGGGGGATTTGGGGGTGGTTTTGGGGGGGTTTTGGGAATTTTTGGAGATTTTGGGGGGGTCTAAGGGGGGATTTTGGGGGGGGGTTGGGGATTTTGGGAGGGTTTTGGTGAGTTAATGGATTTTGGGGGGGTTTTTTCGGGGGTCTGAGGGGGGGTTTGGGGCAGTTTTTGGGAATTTTGTGCCAGTTTTGGAAGGTCTGAGGGGAGTTTGGGGTGGTTTTTGGGGGGGTTGGGGTGGTTTTTGGGAGGGTTTGGGGATTTTTGGGGTGGTTTTGGGGGGGGGTTTGGGGGGGTTGGGGATTTTTGGGGGTGTTTATGGATTTTGGGGTGGTTTTTGGACGGGTTTTGGGGGGGTTTGGGATTTTTTGGGGGGATTTTGGGGGGGTTTTGGGGAGGTTTATGGATTTTTGGATATTTTTGGGGAGGTTTTGGGGTGGTTTTGGGGGGTTTCTCACCTCTCTCTCCCCCCCCCAGAGATGTTCTACTCCATGACGGGGTCCCTGGGGGAGGGGGACACCCCCAGCCCCCCCCCCAGCCCTGCTGTGAGTTGGGGGCGCCGGGGGGGGGCGGGGGGGGGGGATTTGTGGGGTTTGATTTGGGGATTTTGGGGGGGGATTTGGGGGGTTCTGGAGGGGGATTGGGTGGTTATTTTGGGGGGGGTTTTGGGGGGGTTTGGGGGATCCTGGGAGGGGAATTGGGGGAGGAATTTTTGGGGGTGGGAATTTTTGGGGGTGGAATTTTTGGGGGTGGGAATTTTTGGGGGTGGGAATTTTCGGGGGTGGAATTTTTGGGGGTGGAATTTTTGGGGGGTGGAATTTGGGCAGGAGCAATTTGTGGGGAGGGGGAGGGGTGGAAATTTTCATTTTGGGCAGGGGGGAGGAATTTTGGGGGTTTGACCCCCCCACCCTCTGCACCCCTCCCCCCTCCCCTCAGGAGAGCCCTCGGCACCGCCGCCCCTCCCCCCACAGCTCCGCCCCCCCAGGTGAGTCCAAAAAATGGGGGGGGGGGGGGCTATGGGGGGGGGGGCTATGGGGGGGGGGGGGGTCCGAATGTGGGAGGGGTCCTGGGGGTCCCTGGGGGGGTCCTCAGGGGGTTCTGGGGCTCCCTTGGGGGTCCCTTGGGGGGTCTCTGGGGGGGCTCTGGGGGCTCCTGGGGGGTCCCTGGGGCTCCCTGTGGTTCCTGGGGGGGTCCTGGGGGTCTCTTGGGGGGGGTTTGGGTGTCCTGGGGGGGCTCTGGGGGTCCCTGGGGGGGTCCTGAGGGTCCCTGAGGGGTATCTGGGGGTCCTGGGGGTCCCTGGGGAGGCTCTGGGGGTCCCTGGGTGTTCCCGGGGGTCCCTGGGGGGGTCCTGGGTGTCCCTTGGGGGGGCTGAGGGGATCCTGGGGGACTCTGGGGGGGCTCTGGGGGTCCTGGGGGAGCTCTGGGGTCCTGGGGGGCTCTGGGGGCTCCTGGGGGGTTCCCGGGGATCCCTTGGGGGGGCTGAGGGGATCCTGGGGGGTCCCTGGGAGGGCTCTGTGGGGCTCTGGGGATCCCTGAGGGGGCTCTGGGGGTCCCTGGGGGTCCCTTGGGGGGTCCCTGGGGGGGTCCTGAGGGTCCTTGGGGGGTCCCTGGGGTCTCTTGGGGGGTCCCTGAGGGGGCTGTGGGGGTCCTGAGGGTCCCTGTGGATCCTGGGGGTCCCTTGGGGGGTCCCTGACCCTGCCCAGGCCGGGGTCCCCCCGCCCGGGGGGGGTTCCGGCTCCAGGTCACCTTGGGGACGGTCACCGCGCTCCTGCCCGAGCAGGGCGGGGCCCCCAGCCCCTCCCACCAGCGCCTGTGGGCGGAGCTCTGCCAGGGCCACGCCCACCCGGCCTGGGACCACGCCCTGCCCTTCGCTCACCTCAGGTACGGCCACGCCCCCCTCGTGTGTCCCCGGTGTCCCCAAACCCCCCTGTGACCCCCCTGTGACCCCCTGACCCCTGTGACCCCCTGACCCCCCTGACCTCCCCTGACCCCTGTGACCCCTCATGTCCCCCTGACCCCCTGGTGTCCCCAGTGTCCCCTCAGTGTCCCCAGGGTCCAGGCGGGTGGGGTGCTGCTGTCCCTGTGACCCCTGCCATGTCACCCTCGTGTCCCCCTGACCCCCCTGTGTCCTCCCCTGACCCCTCAGTGTCCCCTTGGTGTCTCCAATGTCCTCCCCCAATGTCCCCAGGCTCCATGTGGGCGGGGCACTGCTGTCACTGTGCCCTCTGCCATGTCCCCCTCGTGTGTCCCCAAACCCCTCTGACCCCCCCTGTGACCCCCTCCTTGTCCCCCTGTCCTCCTCATGTCCCTCCCTGACCCCTGGTGTCCCCAATGTCCCCCGGTTCTCCCCAGGCTCCACACCGGGGGGGGCGCTGCTGTCCTTGTGTCCCCCATGTGTCCCCCCTGTGACCCCCCCTGTGTCTACCTGACCCCTGCCATGTCCCCCAGTGTCCCCCCGTTGTCCCCGCAGGCTCCACGCCGGGGGGGCGCTGCTGTCCCTGTGACCCCTGCCATGTCCCCCCCATCCCCATGTCCCTGTGTCCCTCAAACCCCCCTGACCCCTCCCTGACCCCCTGACCCCAATGTCCCCCCAATGTCCCCGCAGGCTCCACGCCGGGGGGGCGCTGCTGTCCCCCTGACCCCTGCCATGTCCCCTGACCCCCCGGTATCCCCTCGGTGTCCCCCTGACCCCTCAGTGTCCCCAATGTCCCCCTGTTGTCCCCAGGCTCCACACCGGGGGGGGCGCTGCTGTGGCTGTGACCCCCCCCATGTCCCTGTGTCCCCTGACCCCCTGTGACCCCTCGGTGTCCCCGTTGTCCCCCCAGGCTCCACACGGGGGGGCGCTGCTGTCCCTGTGACCCCCCGTGTGTCCCCCTGACCCTGTGACCCCCCCCATGTCCCCTCCGTGTCCCCAATGTCCCCCCCTGACCCCAGTGTCCCCAATGTCCCCCCATTGTCCCCGCAGGCTCCAGGCCAGGGGGGCGCTGCTGTCCCTGTGACCCCCCCTGTGTCCCCATGACCCCCCTGACCCCCTGTGACCCCTCGGTGTCCCCGTTGTCCCCGCAGGCTCCAGGCCGGGGGGGCGCTGCTGTCCCTGTGACCCCCTGTGTGTCCCCCTGTCCCCTCGGTGTCCCCTGGTGTCCCCAATGTCCCCCCTGTTGTCCCCAGGCTCCACGCCGGGGGGGCGCTGCTGTCCCTGTGACCCCCCCTGTGTCCCCATGACCCCCCGTGTCCCTTCCTGACCCCAATGTCCCCCCGTTGTCCCCGCAGGCTCCAGGCCAGGGGGGCGCTGCTGTCCCTCTGACCCCCCCCATGTCCCCCTGTGTCCCCTGTGACCCCCTGTGACCCCTCGGTGTCCCCATTGTCCCCGCAGGCTCCAGGCCGGGGGGGCACTGCTGTCGCTGCTCTCGGGGTGCCCGGGGGGGCCCCAGGGGGGGCTCTCGCTCGCCCGCCTGGAGCTGCTGGAGGAGCTGCCGGGGGCGGAGCCAGGCAGGGTGCAGGTGGGCGGGGCCGGGGAGGGCGGGGCCTGGGGTGGGCGGGGCCAAGGGGTGGGTGGAGCCTGGAGGGTTTGGCTGATGTGGGTGGGGCTTTGGGGTGGGGCTTAAAGTGGGTGGGTGTGGCCTGCGGGTGGAGCCTGAGTGGGTGTGACCAGGAGGGAGGTCGGAAATGGGTGTGGCCTTAAAGGGGTGGGGTTTCTTTGGGTGTGGCTCTTAAGGGGTGGGGCTCACACACAGGGGCGGGGTCTCTCTGGGTGTGGCTGTGAAGGGGTGGGGCTTGTCTGGGTGTGTCTTGAGGGGCGGGGCCTGTCTGGGTGTGGCTGTGAATGGGTGGGGTTCACACAAGGGGGCGGGGCCTGTCTGGGTGTGACTGTGGATGGCTGGAGCTCACACAAGGGGGTGGTGCCTGTATGGGTGTGGCTGTGAATGGGCGGGGTCTCTCTGGGTGTGGCTGTGGGGGGGCGGGGCTCACACAAGGGGGTGGGGTCTCTCTGGGTGTGGCTGTGGAGGGGCGGTGCCTGTATGGGTGTGGCTGTGGAGGGGCGGGGCTTGTCTGGGTGTGGCTGTCAATGGGTGGGGCTCACACAAAGGGGGCGGGGCCTGCCTGGGTGTGGCCGCCCCACCCACCCCCGGCCCCGCCCCCAGATCCTGCATTTCCCCGCCCCCCCGGCGGCCGGCCCCGCCCCCGCCCAGCCCGTGCTGCGCCTGCGCTGGGGCCCCCCCGGCCCCGCCCCCCCCGGGGCCCCGCCCCCGCCCAAGGTGAGTGGGGGAGGGGGGGCCCCATTGCCCCCCCAGGCAGGACCCGGAGCGGGGGGAGGGGCTTGGGGACCCCGACCCTCCCCCAGCCCCAGAGGCCCCCAAACCCCCCCTGACCCCCCCGTGCCCCCCAGGGCCCCCCGCCCCCCCTGGAGCTGGGGCTGCAGCTGCGCCCCCCCGAGGCCGACCTGGACCTGGGGCTGCTCGAGCGCCTCGGCCCCGCCCTCGGCGCCCTCCTGGGCCACGCCCACCGCCCGGCCACGCCCACGGGGGAGGACACCAACCCTGCAGAGGTGGGCGGGGCTTGGGGAAGGGGAGGGGCTGAAGGGGCGTGGGGTGGGAGGGGCCTGGGGAGGGGTGAGGGCAAAGGGTGTGGTCAGGGGGAGGGGCTTGGGTGGGTGTGGCCAGGGCGAGGCTCGATGTGGGTGGGGCTGGATGTGGGTGTGACCAGGGTGGGGCTGATGTGGGCGGGGCTCAATTTTGGGCGGGGGGCTCAATGTGGGCAGGGCTTGATGTGGGTGTGGCTCGATGTGGGTGAGGCTGGATGTGGGTGTGGCCAGGGCGGGGCTGGATGTGGGTGTGGCTCAATGTGGGTGTGGCTCGATGTGGGCGGGGCTCAGTGTGGGTGTGGCTCAATGTGGGTGTGGCTCAATGTGGGCGGGGCTCAATGTGGGTGTGGCCAGGGAAGGGCTGGGTGTGGGCGGGGCTCGGTGTGGGTGGGGCTCGATGTGGGCGGGGCTCGGTGTGGGTGTGGCCAGGGTGGGGCTCGGTGTGGGCGGGGCTCGGTGTGGGCGGGGCTCAGTGTGGGTGTGGCTCGATGTGGGTGTGGCTCAGTGTGGGCGGGGCTCAATGTGGATGTGGCTTGATGTAGGTGGGGCTTGATGTGGGTGTGGCTCGGTGTGGGTGTGGCTCGATGTGGGTGTGGCTCGGTGTGGGCGGGGCTCGGTGTGGGCGGGGCTTGATGTGGGCGGGGCTCGATGTGGGAGGGGCTCGATGTGGGTGTGGCTCGATGTGGGCGGGGCTCGGTGTGGGCGGGGCTCGGTGTGGGCGGGGCTCTGTCCCGCTCCCTGGGCGTGTCCTGACGCTGCCCCTCCCCCCCAGGCGCAGTGGGCGTGGCCTGTGCTGCGGTGGGCGGCGCCGGGGGCGGGGCTGAGGCTGCGGCTGCCCCTGACCGACCTGCGGCCGCCCCCCCTGCGCGCCCCCCACCCCCGGGTGCGCCCCGAGAGCCTCCGGGTGCGGCTGGGGGGGCCCCGGGGCTGGGCGGGGCCGGGGGGCGGGGCCCTGAGCTGCGAGCACCTGGAGGGTGAGAGGGGGAGGGGACAAGGGGGGGGAGGGGACATGGGGGAGGGGACACCGGGGGGGACAGGGGACATGGGGGAGGGGCTGGGGGGGGTGGGGACACCGGGGGGGGGGAGGGGACACCTGGGGGGGGTGGGGACAATGGGGGAGGGGCTGGGGGGGGGGGGGACACCTGGGGGGAGGGGACACTGGGGGGAGGGGACATGGGAGGGGACACAGGGGAGGGGCTGGGGGGGGGGAGGGGACACTGGGGGGCTGGGGACACCGAGGGGGCGTGGCAGGGACATTGTGGGGGAGGGGACATTGGGGGGGGCATGGGGGGGGACATTGGGAGGGACATTGGGGGGAGGGGACACTGGAGGGGACATTGGGGGGGAGGGGACACTGGGGGGAGGGGACACGGGCGTGGGGGGGACATTTGGTGACAGGGTGGGGGGAGCAGGAGGGGATGGGGGGGGGACACGAGGGGGTGGCACCAGGGTGGGGTGGGGGAGGGGCTTGGGGTGGTTGGAGGTGACGTGGGGGGGTCAGGGGGGACATTTGGGTGGTGGGGGGACACCCCCAAAGACAGCAGGGACATTGATGGGGGGGGGGGCGTTTGTGGGGACCTGGGGGGGCACGGATGGGAGGGGCCACACCTTGGGGGTGGGGGGCTCAACCGTGACCCCCTGTGACCCCCCCGTGACCCCCCCATGACCCCCCCGTGACCCCCCCGTGACCCCCCGTGACCCCCCCGTGACCCCGCTGTGACCCCCCGTGACCCCCCCAGTGACGTACGAGGCCGAGGACATGGGGACCCTGCCCTGCCTGCGCGTGGAGCCGGGGCCCGGCCCGGGGGGCGCCCGCAGCGTCCCCACGTGAGCATGGGGGGGGCTGGGGGGGGCTGGGGGGTGTTTGGGTCTGGGGGGGTCCCTGGATCTGTTTTTGGGGGTTCCTTGGACCCCCTGACCGGGGGGGATTTGGGGGCTCCTCCCCCCTGTCCCCCCCCCGTACTGACCCCCCCCCCCCCCGTGCCCCCCCAGGCTCGAGGTCACCGTGGCCGAGACCCCCCCCCGAGCCCCCCCCGGGCCCCCCCCGACCCCGTTCTCTGCCCGGCGCAGCATCTACGAGAGCCACGAGGTGGGGACCCCAAAAACCGACCTGGGGACCCCCAAAAACTGCCCCAGGGACCCCCAAAAACCGCCCCGGGGACCCCAAAAACCGCCCCAGGGACCCCCAAAAACCGCCCCAGGGACCCCCAAAAACCACCCCGGGGACCCCAAAAACCGCCCTGGGGACCCCAAAAACTGCCCTGGGGACCCCCAAAAACCGCCCAGGGACCCCAAAAACCTCCCAGGGACCCCAAAAACCTCCCCGGGGACCCCCAAAAACTGCCCCGGGGACCCCCAAAAACCGCCCCAGGGACCCCCCAAAAACCGCCCCAGGGACCCCCAAAACCGCCCCAGGGACCCCAAAAACCGCCCAGGGGACCTCGGGGGGGGCTCTCAGGGGTCTGGGGGGCTCTCAGCGGTCTGGGGGCTCTCTCAGGAGTCTGGGGGGGCTCTGTGATCTGGGGGGGCGCTCGGGGGTCTGGGGGTCTCTTAGGGGTCTGGGGGCTCCCTCAGGGGTCTGGGGGGTCCCTCAGGGGGCTCTCAGGGTTCTGGGGGTGTCTCCTGAGCCCCCCCAGCCCCACAGTGCCCCCTCCCCCCCCAGCTGGTGCTGCCGGGGACCCCCGAGGAGTTGGGGGCGTTCGTGGGGGGGGCGCTGGGCGGGGCCCCCTGGACCCTGCGGGCGTGGCTGCCCCGAGCCCACCTGAGCCTGAGCCCCCCCGAGCTGCTGCAGCGCCTCTACAACAGGTGAGGGGGGGTCCCGAAACCGGGGGGGGCTCGGGGGGTCCCTTAGAGCCCCCCCAAACCCCCCCAAAATCCCCCCAGGATCAACAACGACCTCCTGCTCTGGGACCCCTCGGGCCCCGCCCCCTCCGCCGGAGACCCCGCCCCCTCCGCCGGAGACTCCGCCCCCTCCGAAGCCTCCGCCCACTCAGACGACCCCGCCCCCTCTGCTGGCCCCGCCCCCTCCGCCGGAGGCTCCGCCCCCTTCCGGCCCTGCCGGTCCGCGCTGGGCACAGGTGAGACCCCGGGACCCCTCCCCAAACCCAGGACCCCTCCCCCAACCCGGGACCCCTCCCCAAACCCGGGACCCCTCCCCCAACCCGGGACCCCTCCCCAAACCCGGGACCCCTCCCCCAAACCCGGGACCCCCCCCCCCAAACCCGGGACCCCTCCCCAAACCGGGACCCCCCCCCCCAAACCCGGGACCCTCCCCCCAAACCCGGGACCCCTCCCCAAACCCGAGACCCCTCCCCCAAACCCGGGACCCCTCCCCAAACCCGGGACCCCTCCCCAAACCCGGGACCCCCCCCCGCAAACCCGGGACCCCTCCCCAAACCCGGGACCCCTCCCCAAACCTGGGACCCCTCCCCCAAATCCGGGACCCCTCCCCCAAACCCGGGACCCCTCCCCAAACCGGGACCCCTCCCCCAAACCCGGGACCCCTCCCCAAACCCGGGACCCCCCCCCAAACCCGGGACCCTCCCCCAAACCCGGGACCCCTCCCCAAACCGGGACCCCTCCCCAAAGCCGGGACCCCTCCCCAAACCTGGGACCCCTCCCCAAACCCGGGACCCCTCCCCCAAACCCGGGACCCCCCCTCCCCCCAAACTCAGGACCCCCCCCCAAACCCGGGACCCCCCCCCAAACCCGGGACCCCTCCCCCCAACCCGGGGCTGTCCCCGGGTGTCCCCTGGGTCTGGGGTCCCCCCTGAGCCCCCCCCGCTGTCCCCCAGACTCGGAGGAGGAGGAGGAGGAGGAGGATGAAGGCCCCGGGGGGTCCCCGCAGGATTTTGGGGACGTTGGGGACGTTGGGGACCCCCCCGGGCCCCCCCAGAGCGGCGGCGCCTTCCTGGTCACCGTGCCCTGGGGACGCGTGACGGCCGAGTGTCCCCCTGAGGTGAGGGGGGGGGACACTGGGGGACAGCTGGGGACACCTGGGGCACCTGGGGACACCTGGGGACACTGGGGCACCTGGGGACAGCTGGGGACACCTGGGGACACCTGGGACACCTGGGGACAGCTGAGGACACCTGGGGACACCTGGGGACACTGGGGCACCTGGGGACAGCTGGGGACACCTGGGGACAGCTGGGGACACCTGGGGACACCTGGGACACCTGGGGACACCTGGGGACAGCTGGGGACACCTGAGTGTCACCTCGTGTCACCTGTGTGTCATCTGTGTGATCCCTGTGTCACCTCTGTGTCACCTGAGTGTCACCTGTGTCCCCCCATGGTGAGCGCTGGGGACACCTGGGGACAGCTGGGGACACCTGGGGATACCTGGGGACACCTGGGACACCTGTGTGTCACCTGTGTATCACCTGTGTGTCATCTGTGTGTCAGCCGTGTCACACCTGAGTGTCACCTGTGTCACCCCGTGTCACCTGTGTGTCACTTTTGTGTCACCTGGGTCACCTGTGTCACCTGTGTCCGGGGGGGAGGGGCGGTGGGGGAGGGGCAGTGGGGGAGGGGCAGTCTCTGACCCATTTTTGGGGTCCCAGGGGGGGAGGGGCGGTGGGGGAGGGGCGGTGGGGGAGGGGCGGTGCCTGACCCGGTGGGGGAGGGGCAGTGGGGGAGGGGCAGTGGGGGAGGGGCAGTCTCTGACCCGTTTTCGGGGTCCCAGGGGGGGAGGGGCAGTGGGGGAGGGGCGGTGGGGGAGGGGCGGTCTCTGACCCGATTTCGGGGTCCCAGGGGGGGCTCCCGGGGTCGCGGCTGGAGCTGGAGCTGGGGGAGGGGCGGCTCTGTGTCCTCCCCCGCCCGGGGGGGGCGCGGGGCCTGACCCGGGCGAGCGCCGAGCTGGGGACCCTCGAGCTGCGGCACGGTACCGAAATGGGGGGGGGCAAAAACGGGGGGGGAGGAACCCCAAAACGGGGGGGGGGGGGCCGGAAATGGGGGAGGGGACCCCAAATTGGGGGGGGGGACCCAAAAACGGGGGGGGGGGGGGACTCAAAACCGGGGGGGGCAGCCCAAAAACGGGGGGGGGGGGGGCAAAAATGGGGGGGGTGAAGGGGGGGAGGGGACCCCAAATTGGGGGGGGGACAAAGACGGGGGGGCAAAAAACGGGGGGAGAGGCAAAAATGGGGGGGGGGGGGGGTGTGGCAAAAATGGGGAGTGGTCCCGAAAATGGGGGGGCAACCCAAATGGGGGGGGGGCAAAAACGGGGGGTGGGCCCAAATGGGATTGGAGGGGCCAAAATGAGGGGGGCGCAAACGGGGGTGGGGGGGAGACCCAAATTGGGGGAGGGGGCTAAAAAATGGGAGGAGGGACCCAAAAAGGGGGGGGGGCCGGAAATTCGGGGGGGCCCAGAATGGGACCAGGGGGGACCCCAAAACGGGGGGGGGGGGCCAAAAATGGGGAAGGAAC